>NC_056748.1:75032841-75332841 GCF_019279795.1 Protopterus annectens | reverse complement strand
GCTCAATAAATGCTAATTTGCTCCAGCTTTACTCTTACTGGCTTCCATTTGCATTTCGAGTTCCACAGGTTACAAACCAATCGCTTTTGTAGAAACTGTAAGCCAACAATAAGCCATCTATGGGTACTCCGCATATCAACAGAGCAGAACGAACATAAATATAAATACAAAGCACTAGCAAGTTAAGAACTATCCCAGGGCAGCACCACTCTAACAAATGCTATAATAAAATATTGAACTGCAAGGATTTGTTTAATAAAACTCGGTAAAACAAAAACTTAGTCCACTCATTTTGACGGTTCTCATTTTGTAGTGATTACCATTATTTAACCTATCATTCCAACCAATCCTTAAACTAGACATCTATATGTAATACCTAATCACACCAAGCTCAGTTTTACAGCAAACAAGGGCTTGTAACGAAGTTATCTATGCAAAGCGTAATACATTTGCCAATACCGTCACTCAATATTGGATTACAATTGTTAGCAAAATGTTTACAGGTTTCAAGTTACCAAAATAAGGAAACGTAAATAAAAGGAGCTTCCAATATACAGATGTACCACCACTTCTTAAATATTTCAATGACATACAAGACGACATATCTGTGTCTAACATATGCATAACATGCATTTTAAACACAGAAAAATTCAATGTTAGCCTTTTTTACCATCAACAGTGTTTATGAACAATGATTGTGTCTAACTTCAAGTCTACCGATAAACTGTTCACTTCAGCATCTTTAATGAGTCTTCCGGTTCTCACGATAATATAACCAAAACAAGCAAAATAGAGGGATCCAGTAGTAGGTATCAGGTAAAATCTCCAAATATTATCAAAAAGAAAAGAAATACCTGTTGCTGGACCCTCTATTTATTTGGATAAAACAAAAGAAAATTAGGATGGGGGTGGTGCTGGTACACAAGTGGTGGCTTGGATTGCAAGAATCCGAATGGCTGCCACCACTTGCTGCATCAAGAACCTTTTAAACGGAATTTGTAGTGAAAGTTTAATGTGAACTTAATGTAAAAACACACTTAATCGTAACTATATAATATAATTTACATGTTCAGTTACGATTTCAGTGTGTTTTACATTAAACTCAACTACAAATGTGAACTACAGTTTTTCACACTTCAGGAAGGCACTCGGGAATAACAGCTTGAAATTAGTATCTTCTCATGGTGCGCTCAGTGTTAAGCACACAGGCACCATGAGAGGATACTCGTGGTTAATGAGTTAAGGTTTTCTGACATTTGGGGAATAATAAACAATAAACATAGAACGGGGGTTACATTTGCTATTACAAGAACACAGGGGCATGGTTGAGAATTCAGTGGGAATACTTAGATCAGGTTCAGCAGATGGAGATAACGCATGTAGAAAATACCCCATTCCAAAATGGATAATGTGAGAAGGGGTCTATATTACATCGTTGAACTCACAGGAGTTCGAACAATGTAATATTGAACCATGAAGTTTGAAACCCAAGAATTAGAAAACACAGAACAGCGATTTTTTTCCCAGGGAAAAAAAATCGTTGTTCCGGTACAAAGAAAACCCCACTTACACTTTAAACTTAAACTAATGTGGGGGGCGAAGCCCCCCACACACCCCCACTTAAATATACCAACTCCAAGATCACACCACAATGGAGGAAATAGCAAAGCCCCGAAATCGGCCAACCAATTTTTGGCTTTGCTATTTTCATATTTCGAACGTTTGGGTTCAATATTACAACGTTCAGACTCCTGTGAATTTGACGTTGTAATATAGACCCGTGAGAAGATTTGGGACTTGAGTAGATAACTCTCTCCTTTGACCATTATGCTGCAATGGTGGTTAAGAAATCCTTCTGTCTGGCACAAGTAATTATAAAGGGTATTTCCTCTAGGCCCAAAGAAGTCATGACCTGTTTATATCCTGGACCGATCAGGCCCATCACAGAATACAATGTTCCCTTTGGGATCTATTTTACTAAACACATCAAGGAGTTAGAAAGATCTCAAAGGATCTTCACAAAAAAGAACATAGGACTAAAGGATCACAGCTATCAAGAGAAACTGCAGGTCTTGTCCCTGTATTCAGTGTCCTACAGACTCCTTGGGAGGACCTCTGCCTTGCCTTCCAGACCATTCGGGATCTATTAGTCCAAGACCTCTTATTTCTTCACAGATCAAATAGTCTAGCAAGTTTCAGCAAATAAACAAATAACAGTGGAGAGAGACAGATCTGTCACACTACTACCCTTCTATGGTACAAAGTTCTTCTCTAGATCAAGCAAAGTGACAACACTATCTTCCTTTAGGATGAAATTATACAATGAGGTAGATATTCATAAATTCATCCCATGCATGACAGCTCTATCACTCCAAGTAAGGTCTAAGGGTAGCCAGATGACCCAGATGCCTTGTACATTCTATAATCCTATGATTCTATGGACAACTTCATAGCAGATAAAAAGTTACGTATTTACCATAATGGTAGATCTGTAAGAAGTGTGGTCCATCTTCAGCAAAACTTTTATATCCCATCTTTCCCCAACCTGGGGCAAGCAGACTTTAACTGCTTCATGTGCTGTGCAGTTTTCTCATCCCATTTTTTGATCAATCTAACTGATGGATACATGTTCATGCTCCTTGAGAAAAACACAGCAGAGCAGACTTATGCATGATGGGATCAGAGGAGGGAGTTGAGCAGTCTGAGAAAGCTTTGTGTGCCAAGCGGTCATAAAGGCTGTAACATATAGTCATTACGGTTACCAAAAATGGAACTACCGTTTACATTACTTTTGTTTCTCTTAACCTGGGACTAGGGGTGCATTACACACATTTTTCCTTGAACTAGTATTGCCTTTTGCATTTTATTTCATTGTTAGTTATGTGTGCATGTATGTACGTATGAATTAGTTAAATGGGTTGCCCAGCTGGGTTGTGACTCATTTTCAGAGTCCCAAGGGAAAAGTGCCAACAGTAAAATGCATAGAAACATAATGTAACAGCCAGTGTCAAAACACAGAACACAAAACAGATACTGTACAATACAGAAAACGGATAAACCATCATATATAGAATACATTGAGGAAAAGCAATGCACATAGAAAGCTGCAACCGAGGCGGTACCATCAGTATTACAACAACAATACAAAAATGAAAAATGTTCATGACCAGGTCACAGCATGAACAATGTTTGTTAACCAAGTAAGTTCATCCAGAATGGATCCCTTGCAACCAAGACCTAGTTTGGAGATAACATCACATAAATCTGCTCTGTTACCTAGCATAGCCTTGAATTAACCATACAATGAATATATATATATCTCATTTTTTGTTGAATAAGGAGAAATAGCAAACAGCTTTAATAAAAAACATCTCAAGCCTTATAATGAATAACACTTATCCTACTAATTACAGCATAAAGTAAGCTACAGAGCTTTGCAGTATATAAACAGATGTTAACATCAGATCCCAAGAAGTATTTTTGCCAATCATTTGCGGACCGGAGTTCTGCTGTGGTGACCCCTAACCAAGAGAAGCCAAAAGACATAAATTGTTAGATAAACTTGGCAAACCAATGAAACCTGCATAGACCTCAGAAATATATGAGTTAAAACTAGTAACCTTCCACTATCTCCATACTGTAAAGCCCTTGCACTGACCGTGTTCCTTAACACGAGCCAGCCCCATTCTCTAGTTAAGAGCTACATGTCTACCGTGATAGTACTCATGGACAGGTTTTGGGTCTGTTGTCTGCATAACTTGCATGCTCATAAGAAAATTGATCAAATAAAAAAAACAGCAGCCCAAAGGCCTAAGCTTCTGCTGTAGAAGTTACTCAGCCAGATCAGATGCAGGAGTAATATCTGGACATTGAAATTATTATGATGACAAAGTAATGAGACTGTGGTAAAGGTGATGCTCACAGCTCAACATATTTACTGCAGCTGGCATAAGCTTAGAGCTGTGGCCGCATGACAAGCATTCTCCTTAAGGCTATGCCCATTTTTTAAAGGTATAGTCTACCTCCTCTATTTTATAGACAGATGTATACTTCTGGTTCTAATATAGATATATATATATATATATATATATATATATATATATATATATATATATATATGTTTTACTTCATAATCTCGAAATGCTGAAATCTCAAAGTTCAGCATTTCGAGACCATAAAGCTGAAACTTCAGTATGCCGAAAGTGCATAAGAGCGAATTCAAATATCTCAAATCCGCGCCTATGCATTTCCGGTACGTTATGTGAAGTGTCTGTTTGGGATGGTGTTTGGAATGTCAGGTAAGTGACTGTATGTGAGCATTTTCCTGACTTGTACATGTGGGTTAGGTTAAAGAGGTGTAAGTTGAGATATGAGTGTTGGATGTGTTGGTGTTTGTGTATGTGCGAGGGACTGTAGAATGTCTGTGTGTGATTGTTTTCTTTTTCCTGTTTGTGTGATCTCAGAGTTGGTATATATAAGTGGGGGGTGGGGGGGGTGCAGGGGGCTTGCCCCCCTGCATTTCTGTATTCTAGGTGTGTCCCTGTATGGTGTTTTGGTGTGTTTATTTGTTTTGTGGTGTGGGTGCTGTGGTTTGTGTCTGGTGTGGTGTGTACTGTGTGTTTGGTGTTCTGGTTTCGGCTTTGTAAGTGTCGGTGTTGTGATGGTTTCGGCTTCATGGTCTCGAAATGCTGAAATTCAAGATTTCAGCATTTCAAGATTATGAAGTGAAACAATATATTATACACACACACACACACACACACACACACACACACACACACACACCACACACACACACATTAATATGTACTTTGAGATAGACAGTATTTACAACAGATCAAAGTATCATTAGCACTCTTTACTAGCATGTTATTGGTATTTACCATGATCAACAGAAAACATTCCCTGGATGAACATTTTAGCGCATTTTAGCACTTATAGTCTTCCTGATGGCTGTATATTTGGGTCTATATTATGCTGCTAAAAGATGTGTTCAGTGAAAACGTCTTCATCGGCAAATAAACAGTGAATGCTTAAATCAATGAAAGGCCACATCAGCAACTTTTTTCCCCACGGGAAAAAAACACTTGGCCTACTAAACACCACACAAACCTTCGAACTCTACAAAGTGGGGGGCTGTGCCCCCCACACCCCCCTAACTAAATATACCAACTCCAAGATCGCACTACAGTGGGGAAAACAGCAAATCCGTGATGATGGCCAAGAGCTTTTTTCCCCTGGGAAAAAAAGTCACTGATGTGGCCTTTCATTGATTTAAGCGTTCGCTATTGATTTGCCGATGAATACGTGTTCGCTGAACACGTCTTTCGGCAACATAATATAGAACTGTATATTTGATATGTGCAGTCTGGTAGTTAGTGCAGAGAACTAAGGCTATGAGTAGTTGTCAAACTACTACTTCTGATTCAGAGTTTAAGTACCTCCACCTTCATTTGCCTACTATGTGACTTTGAGCAAGTCACTTGACCAGACAGTCCTTTTGGGAAACTGGAAATTTATGCTAGGCTCTTTAATGATCTCCCAGTCTGCATACTTAGTAACTATCCTTGAATTGTTTTCTTAATGCCTTTCCATATCTGGCTACTGACACACTACCTGTAATACAGTTAGTATTAGGTAACTGCTCTGCTTCATTATTTGATTATTTAATTATGATTAGCCATCTCAGTGGTGGACTTCTGTAGTGGCTCAGTTAAAGTCTTGTTCAACTTTTGGAATTTTCATTTTAGATTCTACATGTCTCAGCATTTACTGGTTATCTACTGGTAGCATTCTGATTCATCATTCCCTGATAGGGTTGTTAATATAGCAGCTTTATCTGTTTTGAATATGATTATGTAAATGTGAACTTGCCACTGCTGTGTGCCGGTGCCTTATATCTTTTCTAGAGACTAGCAGGATCTCAGAGCTAGTACTGCACTTCACGCACAGTTCTTTTTAGTTCATTGTCTTAATCTGCTCTGCAGTAAAAAAAAATGACAAGATGTGGCATGCCTGGCATAAAAAATTATTTTGCGTAGAGTGATTTCTTCTTAATAACTGAATGTTACTTTGATTCCCTGGTAATTACATAGTAGCAGCTACCTGAAGTTTACCTCTTAGCCTTCTACCCAATGTGAGTGATAATCCAATAACTTGCAGCGGAGTACCTGTATACTCATCTCTTTAGCATGGTTTATTTCTGTGTCTTTATGCACTGTTGCTAATTGCTCTGGGCAGCCTTCCATAGTAATCTCTTTAAGCAACTGCATTTTTCCTCCTGTTATTTTTTTTATTACATTACTATCCCAGAGATGTACTGAATGCACAAAGCTCTGAGCTTTCATTGTGTACTTTAATATGCCAGAAACCTTGGCAACTGAAAAATATTCTGCATTATACATGGTGGTCACAGCTTCCTCAAACATAAGTCATGAATAATGCTTTCCTTTAATCAATTTATTCAGCTTGTTGATCTTTACATATTCTGAGCTGTCCTCTTTCATTAATTGGATCATACTATTAACCCATTCAGTATACTCTGTTTCAGTCACACCCGGCCTTTCCATTATTCGAAGCTATTGCTCTGTTCTGTCCTTTAGATCTGTTAGCTATCTTCTGGGTATATGGAATTCAGCTGCTATATCTGGATATATTTTAATATGGTATTCTCCTGGAAAGCAAGCTAAACCAGTAAAGAAATAATCTATTTTTCTACAGAATATCATTGCTTGAATACCACTGTATATTCATTTTTTCATATTAACAGCCTCAGTTATCTGTATGGTTACTGCCAGTGTTTAACAAATATATGCACGTCTTTTTGCTTGAATGCTGTGTGTTCATTTTACAGTGCCGAGCTGTACAGGTTGACCCAGAATGTTTGTTTGAGCCACAGTACTACTTGAAACAAAGTTTTAGGTTTCCTGTTTTTGCATTCACATGCCAAAAGCATGTTGCATAGACTTCGCTCTGTACTGAGTACGTCTGCAGAGTACAGACAGGTTTATTCATCTTGCCTTATAACTTCAAACCTTTAAATGCAGATCCTGTCAAAATATACTCACACCCACAGTCTAACTTAAATTCAATGCATTTGTCACTAATACATAAGTCTTCCAGTTCAATAATTGCCTTTGGCATAGTCAAATCAATGTCTTGCACCCTGCAACTGTATTTCCGTAGTTCCTACAGACATTTCAGTCTGCACAACACACAACTTGCTTTGATTTTTAAACCTTCTCACAAAAAGTAGTTTCAGCCTCCATATTACCTTCAAATCTGATTAAATGCAATGCATTGCTTCACTTTTTCTGCTTATACCACAGATGGAACATACGGTTTTCAGGTAGTCAACATGGCCATCATCTTGGGCACCTTATGGCTTTCTCTGCCATCTTTATTTTAATTATTGTGCATTTCCGCTTTTTGCTTCATTTTTACATTATTTTAGTCACAGTTTTAATTTTGCACACTAGTACCTCTTATGACAACTATTTTACTTGCATATTCACTTGCTCTGCACCTACGTGCGCGCACGCGCACACACACGCACACACACACACACACACACACACACACACATACACACACACACACACACACACACACACACATGCACACACATATACACACAAAGTCTTTCCAGGCTTGTTAGTTGTTGCTGAAGCACCTACCAAGGGGAGAAAAAGCTGAGAAGAGAAAGGAGCCACTTTTGAGATTTTAAGTATTTTCTTCTGCTTTTTTGTTAATTACTGCTTTGTCGCCTACTTTTCAGCGTTTTCCAGCTTGCTAAAGTTTATATCTGTATTAGAAACAGTATTTAGAACACATCTAGAGCCTGTTTACTGCATTTCCTATGTTGCACTTATTTTAAAATCGTTTTTTTCTCTTAAAACTGCATTTTACCTGACTTTGGCCTAGCACTCGAGTGTGGGGTCATTTATTGCACTGTTGTGATTATTTTGCTACTTGTGTATCTCTGCTACCTTTAAACTAAAACAAAAATGGAAAAAAAAAATCTTGCTTTTTCCCCACTTTCTGAAATTTAAGAAAAAAAAAATCTTGCTTTTTCTCCACTTTCTGAAATTTAAGAAATTTCAGTTACAGATTTGCCGTTCTGAACTGTTTGAAAGATTCTTGGAGGCCAGTGCTTGCTTGGACTAAAGAGAAGTCTCTGTGTTCACCAGTGGCAGTGGTAAACACTGAACAGCCTGCCTGTCCCTGTAGGAGTGGTTACTGCCTAAAAGCTACAGTTTTATTGGCCATTTTGGGTCAATTCTAAACTCCTTGATCTCTATCTCTTAAAACCCTGCTGCCTCATGGTTTTGGCATCTTTCCAGGCTTGTTAGTTGTTGCTGAAGCACCTACCAAAGGGACAAAACACTGAGAGGAGAAAGGAGCCACTTTTGAGATTTTAAGTATTTTCTTCTGCTTTTTTGTTAAGAATTACTGCTTTGCCACCTACTTTTCGGCATTTTCCAGCTTGCTAAAGTTTATATCTGTATTAGAAACAGTATTTAGAACACATCTAGAGCCTGTTTACTGCATTTCCTGTGTTGCACTTAATTTAAAATCATTTTTTTCTCTTAAAACTGCATTTTACCTGACTTTGGCCTAGTACTCAAGTGTGGGGTCATTTATTGCACTGTTGTGATTATTTTGCTACTTGTGTATCTCTGCTACCTTTAAACTAAAACAAAAAAAAAAAAAAAAAATCTTGCTTTTTTCCCACTTTCTGAAATTTAAGAAAGTTCAGTTACAGATTTGCTGTTCTGAACTGTTTGTAAGTTTCTTGGAGGCCAGTGCTTGCTTGGACTAAAGGGAAGTCTCTGTGTTCACCAGTGGCAGTGGTTAACACTGAACAGCCTGCCTGTCCCTGTAGGAGTGGTTACTGCCTAGAAGCTGTAGTTTTATTGGCCATTTTGGGTCAATTCTAAACACCTTGATCTCTGTCTTTTAAAACCCTGCTGCCTCATGGTTTCGGCCTCTTTCCAGGCTTGTTAGTTGTTGCTGAAGCACCTACCAAGGGAAGAAAACACTGAGAGGAGAAAGGAGCCACTTTTGAGATTTTACGTATTTTCTTCTGCTTTTTTGTTAAGAATTACTGCTTTGCCGCCTACTTTTCGGCATTTTCCAGCTTGCTAAGGTTTATATCTGTATTAGAAACAGTATTTAGAACACATCTAGAGCCTGTTTACTGCATTTCCTGTGTTGCACTTAATTAAAATTATTTTTTTCTCTTAAAACTGCATTTTACCTGACTTTGGCCTAGCACTCAAGTGTGGGGTCATTTATTGCACTGTTGTGATTATTTTGCTACTTGTGTATCTCTGCTACCTTTAAACTAAAACAAAAAAAGAAAAAAAAAATCTTGCTTTTTTCCACTTTCTGAAATTTAAGAAAGTTCAGTTACAAATTTGCTCTTCTGAACTGTTTGTAAGTTTCTTGGAGGCCAGTGCTTGCTTGGACTAAAGGGAAGTCTCTGTGTTCACCAGTGGCAGTGGTTAACACTGAACAGCCTGCCTGTCCCTGTAGGAGTGGTTACTGCCTAGAAGCTGTAGTTTTATTGGTCATTTTGGGTCAATTCTAAACACCTTGATCTCTGTCTTTTAAAACCCTGCTGCCTCATGGTTTTGGCATCTTTCCAGGCTTGTTAGTTGTTGTTGAAGCACCTACCAAGGGGAGAAAATGCTGAGAGGAGAAAGGAGCCACTTTTGAGATTTTAAATATTTTCTTCTGCTTTTTTGTTAAGAATTACTGCTTTGCTGCCTACTTTTTGGCATTTTCCAGCTTGCTAAAGTTTATATCTGTATTAGAAACAGTATTTTGAACACATCTAGAGCCTGTTTACTGCATTTCCTGTGTTGCACTTAATTTAAAATTATTTTTTTCTCTTAAAACTGCATTTTACCTGACTGACTAGCACTCAAGTGTGGGGTCATTTATTGCACTGTTGTGATTATTTTGCTACTTGTGTATCTCGGCTACCTTTAAACTAAAACAAAAACAAAAACACAAAAACATCTTGCTTTTTTCCCACTTTCTGAAATTTAAGAAAGTTCAGTTACAGATTTGCTGTTCTGAACTGTTTGTAAGTTTCTTGGAGGCCAGTGCTTGCTTGGACTAAAGGGAAGTGTCTGTGTTCACCAGTGGCAGTGATTAACACTGAACAGCCTGCCTGTCCCTGTAGGAGTGGTTACTGCCTAGAAGCTGTAGTTTTATTGCCCATTTTGGGTCAATTCTAAACTCCTTGATCTCTGTTAATTAAACCCTGCTGCCTCGTGGTTTCGGCCTCTTTTCAGGCTTGTTAGTTGTTGCTGAAGCACCTACCGAGGGGAGAAAACACTGAGAGGAGAAAGGAGCCACTTTTGAGATTTTACGTATTTTCTTCTGCTTTTTTGTTAAGAATTACTGCTTTGCCGCCTACTTTTCAGCATTTTCCAGCTTGCTAAAGTTTATATCTGTATTAGAAACAGTATGTAGAACACATCTTGAGCCTGTTTACTGCATTTCCTGTGTTGCACTTAATTTAAAATCATTTTTTTCTCTGAAAACTGCATTTTACCTGACTTTGGCCTAGCACTCAAGTGTGGGGTCATTTATTGCACTGTTGTGGTTATTTTGCTACTTGTGTATCTCTGCTACCTTTAAACTAAAAAAAAAAAAAAAAAAAAAAAAAAAATCTTGCTTTTTTCCCACTTTCTAAAATTCAAGAAAGTTCAGTTACAGATTTGCTGTTCTGAACTGTTTGTAAGTTTCTTGGAGGCCAGTGTTTGTTTGGACTAAAGGGAAGTCTCTGTGTTCACCAGTGGCAGTGGTTAACACTGAACAGCCTGCCTGTCCCTGTAGGAGTGGTTACTGCCTAGAAGCTGCAGTTTTATTGGCCATTTTGGGTCAATTCTAAACTCCTTGATCTCTCGCTCTTAAAACCCTGCTGCCTCGTGATTTTGGTGTCTTTCTAGGCTTGTTAGTTGCTGTTGAAGCACCCACTAAGGGGAGAAAATGCTGAGAGGAGAAAGGAGCCACTTTTGAGATTTTAAGTATTTTCTCCTGCTTTTTTGTTAAGAATTACTGCTTTGCCACCCACGTTTCAACATTTTCCAGCTTGCTAAAGTTTATATCTGTATTAGAAACAGTATTTAGAACACATCTAGAGCCTGTTTACTGCATTTCCTGTGTTGCACTTAATTTAAAATCATTTTTTCTCTTAAAACTGCATTTTACCTGACTGACTAGCACTCAAGTGTGGGGTCATTTATTGCACTGTTGTGATTATTTTGCTACTTGTGTATCTCTGCTACCTTTAAACTAAAACAAAAAAGAAAAAAAAACAAAAAAATCTTGCTTTTTTCCCACTTAATGAAATTTAAGAAAGTTCAGTTACAGATTTGTTGTTCTGAACT
Source organism: Protopterus annectens (assembly GCF_019279795.1). Taxonomy (NCBI): domain Eukaryota; kingdom Metazoa; phylum Chordata; order Ceratodontiformes; family Protopteridae; genus Protopterus; species Protopterus annectens. The sequence goes on along the minus strand of NC_056748.1, from coordinate 75,321,436 downwards.
GTTTGTAAGTTTCTTGGAGGCCAGTGCTTGCTTGGACTTAAAGGAAGTTTCTGTGTTCACCAGTGGCATTGGTTAACACTGAACAGCCTGCCTGTCCCTGTAGGAGTGGTTACTGCCTAGAAACTGTAGTTTTATTGGCCATTTTGGGTCAATTCTAAACTCCTTGATCTCTATCTCTTAAAACCCTGCTGCCTCGTGGTTTTGGCATGTTTCCTGGCTTGTTAGTTGTTGCTGAAGCACCTACCAAGGGGAGAAAATGCTGAGAGGAGAAAGGAGCCACTTTTGAGATTTTAAGTATTTTCTTCTACTTTTTTGTTAAGAATTACTGCTTTGCTTCCTACTTTTCGGCATTTTCCAGCTTGCTAAAGTTTATATCTGTATTAGAAACAGTATTTAGAACACATCTAAAGCCTGTTTACTGCATTTCCTGTGTTGCACTTCATCTAAAATCATTTTTTTCTTAAAACTGCATTTTACCTGACTTTGGCCTAGCACTCAAGTGTGGGTTCATTTATTGCACTGTTGTGATTATTTTGCTACTTGTGTATCTCTGCTACCTTTAAACTAAAACAAAAAAGAAAAAAAAAATCTTGCTTTTTTCCCACTTTCTGAAATTTAAGAAAGTTCAGTTACAGATTTGCTGTTCTGAACTGTTTGTAAGTTTCTTGGAGGCCAGTGCTTGCTTGGACTAAAGGGAAGTCTCTGTGTTCACCAGTGGCAGTGGTTAACACTGAAAAGCCTGCCTGTCCCTGTAGGAGTGGTTACTGCCTAGAAGCTGTTGTTTTATTGGCCATTTTTGGGTCAATTCTAAACTCCTTGATCTCTATCTCTTAAAACCCTGCAACCCTCTTTTAGCGCGGTCTTGCGCACAGATCAGCGTCGCGCTTAAACAAGCTTAAACTATTCCTGGCTCCACAAAGTCTACTCTTCACTTTTTCCCTTAGAACTGCTCTAAATCTCAAATTAAGCACTATATTCTCATTCTAAAGCCCTGCACTTGCTCATATAAGTAATATCATAGGTAAAAACAAACTAAAGCACTACATCCTCTTATACTCCTTCAAAGCACTTGCTCCCTATTGGTTCTTTCTGATCAGTCAGTAAGTAGTTCCCTATATTATTCAGGCATATCCAAAGGTCAGTTTCGAGTTTACTCTCCAGTCCAGCTGGTGAATCTGGGAATCTTGAGACAATGTTACAACTGCCTTATGTATACAGACCACCCTCTCCTCCTCCCAACAAGCTCAAATATATGTGAGAGATGAAACTATATAGCCAAACTGGAGGCTAAGCTCTCTCATCCCAATACTGGCACAGCCTGTCAGGAGGAGAAGGTAACCACACACACCACAAATCCAGTCTCACATAGACCTATTGCATCAGAAAACCAAACACATAAACACACAAAAACATACGCGGAGGCTCTAAATAAAAATCTACCTAAGCAGCAGAGACCTCCAAAGCAAACATCCAAGCAACACCTACCACGAAACAATATCCACATAGCACATAGCTCACAAAGTCAGTGTGCCACACATTCACAGCCCTTAAGGCTAAACAACACAACTAATACAATTGTAATAGGTGACTCTATTGTCAGACACACTGGCGTCCCACTCACCAGGCTGAACAAGGAGAAGGTCACTGTAAGCTGCCTGTTGGGTGCCAGGATCCACCACATAACACAAGCACTCGGGTCACTCCAAAGCAAGTACAAGTATGACTCCGTCATTGTCCATGCTGGTGCGAATGACTTGAGACGTACCTCCCTCGACTACATGAAAAAAGACGTACAGGAGCTCTTTGATCATGTAGCCCAGGCCGGTATGACCCTGACCTTGAGTATCATCTTACCCTCACCAAGAATGATGCCACAGTATAAAGACAAAATGATCAATTTTAACAATTGGCTAAAGTATTGGTGTCATTCAAAGGGGATGCTCAACAAGCCACGTTGCTTCGCTAGGGACAGCTTGCACCTGTCAACCCTGGGTTTTTCGAATACTGGCTAAGGCGCTTGCCTCCCCCATAGTGCCTTTTTTAGGCAAGGCTCAAAAGACAAACCCGCCCCCATAGACAACACAAAGGAAAAAAACTAAGGGTAATGCTGCTCAACAGCAGAAGTCTAAACCTCAAAATGCACACACTTGAGACTCTCCTCAGTATGGAGAATATTGATATCTGTGCAGTAACAGAAACCTGGTTCAAGGCTCCTGAGAGCACCCCTGCACTACCATGCTATACTTCATACCATGCTTTCCGGCCCCAAAACTCAGACCTAACCACAAAAGGAGGGGGAGTATCCATATTTATCAACGATACCCACACTTCCAGGCTAGTGGCACTGCACGAAGCTTTGGAGACTATCCATGTTCAACTAACAGTGGGCAAAACTGCCTTTCAGTTTGTAGCCAGCTACAGACCACCCTCCCAAACACAGGAACCTCACTCGGCTTTCCTGAGAACACTGGAGAATATGAAGGTCTCTCCAAACACTATTATATTGGGTGACTTCAACTACCCAAACATCGATTGGGAAAACTACTCAAGCCCAAACACCCTCGCCCAACGGTTCCTAGAATTTATAAACTCAAATACTATGGAACAACTGGTCACCACTCCCACAAGAGGGAAAAACATACTGGATCTGATCATCACCAACATGAGGTCTCTATGTTCCACACCAGAGGTATCCCCTCATTGGTAAGATCAGACCGTAAACAAATCTCACATCCATATTCCGTCCCCACCCCTAGCCAAGGAAACCACGGTGAAGAACTTCTCAAAAGCAAACTTCACACTTCTCAAAACTGAGGTGGAATCCTTCAATGCCCCCGGGCCAGTGGACAATATGGCCCAAAATGCAGAATCCTTTACAAAAGCATTCTATGGACACCTACAGGAATGCATGGAGCATGCTATCCCAAATAAAACCAAGACTCACTCCTCCAAAGGCAGGAGACCTGGCTGGTGGACCCTGGCCATAAATAAGCTATACAACAGAAGGAGAAAGCAACTACATGACAGAGCAAAATCCCAAAAAGGGAAGGCGTCACTGATCAGTACTAGCAAGAAACTACGATCCCTTATAAAATGTTTTAAGGTCAACTTTGAAAGAAAAATTGCACAAGACACTAAAGATAATCACAAGGCCTTCTTTAGTTATGTCAGAAACCTTGGGAGGCAACTCCCAGATATGCTCTGAGTTAGTGCAAAATGACAAAAAATTCACTGAACCCACAGACATTGCCAACATCCTGGCAGAAAGGTTCAGTGCAAACTTCTCCCCCCCTTCCCCCTCCAAAAGAGCAAATGTCTATCCCAACAGAGTGTAGCCTTCCTGAGATCACAGATGCACAGGTGAGAGCTGCCCTCTCCAAAGCAAAAAACACAGCATCAATGGGACCAGACGGTGTCCCAGGCTGCAACTTACACGAGCTCCAAGAAGAACTAAACCCTCATATAACGTCACTGTTCAATCTAAGCCTTACTATAGGATATGTTCCCAAGGAATGGCATACAGCAACAGTGGTCCCACTCCACAAAGGTGGTGCCACAACAGACCCCAGAAACTATTGCCCTATAAGCCTGACTAGCCTAGTCTGCAAAGCTATGGAACGTATCATCATGGAAATCATAAACAAAGACATTGGGAACCTCCAGACACTGGATCCTACCCAATTCAGCTTTGTTAAGGGCAGATCTTGCCTCTTGAACCTGGTCGACTTCTTTGAAACAGTTACCAAAGCCATAGATGAAGGGAAGGTAGTCCACACAGCCTACCTGGACCTCGCAAAAGCCTTTGACACAATACCCCACTCGGGCATCATAAATAAGCTCACCAGCTTAAATATCAACACCTATGTCACAAGATGGGTTGCAAACTGGCTCAGGGATAGAACCCACATGGTTAGAATAGCAGGGACCATGTCAGACTCTAAACCAGTTACAAGTGGTGTCCCACAAGGCTCAGTCCTGGGACCTCTCTTGTTCAGTATATAATTCTCCGAGGTACAGGCTAACACGGGTGGACTATGGCTGACCAAGTTCGCAGATGACTGCAAACTGGGTGCTATAATCGACTCTCTGACTGACACAAGCATCCTCCAAAAGGGTCTCACAGAGACAGATAACTGGTGCCAGAGCCATAGCCTAAAGCTAAATGCCAAAAAGTGCATAGTCATCTGTTAAATAAATTCGTTAGAGTCAGACTGTAAAAATCATTGAGTTATTTAAACACAATGTCAATTAATAACAAACAATAATGCAGGAGGACTCAGATATCTTAAAGCTCTAATGTACATTAGGAGGCAAAAAACCATACACAAAGTTTGTATAGAATTTTGACTGCTTTATTGACCAAAACACATTGGTTATATACATTTCATTATCAGTTTTGCCCACCTCACTGGTGTGGTCAGTGACAGGGTCTTTACATCACAGTAATTTATAAAAAGTGCTGAATTTGTGTTTTTTAAAAAGTCCTTTTCCCATGAGAATGTTGCAGCCTTGCAAGCAGCTGGTCAGTCACGATGACCTCCTGAGGATGTAGCCAATTTAAGGTTCTCTGATTAGTTTAAATACAATAGATGTATGTCTTCCTTAATGCCTCCCTTTGTCTTTCTTGTTCCCAGCTGCGCACTATCAGAGATAGTGCGCACAAGGCTACTCTCCTGGTGGAGGCAGGAAAGAGGACACACATGCGAACAGATTTATTATTTTCTAACTTTGCAAAATAATCTTTACTTGAAAGACATGAGCCAGACTGCATCTGCAAGCTGCCAAGGTCAAATTTCTGATTACACTGCAGCTTGTGCTTCAAGCAATAATATGCAGGTTTATTTCTACTATTATTCTAGTAAGACAGAATTAAATGCATTACATAACCTTTATTCTTTATTATGGATTTAAGTACATTTATTCCTAACTAAAGCACACATTTCTCTATATATTTGATCACACAACTTATATATGTTTGAATGTTTAAATACACATCTTCCTAAGCAGCACACATTGTAAATATATTTTTCTAGGCAGCATGTATGTAAATATATTTTCTAAGCAGCATGTATAGATTTTTCTAACATTCTCCCTCCTGTTAATGCATTTTATTTTGTTTAAAACATAAACAATATTATTTTATTTCTCAGCCTTTTCCTTTTAAGGGCTTTTAGCTAAGTAAGTCATTGGTTTTATATTTTAGAAAAAGCATCATTTGAAATTAATCTTTTAATTTCAACACTTTGGTAAAGAGTTTCAGTAGCAGATATATTAACAAATTTTTGATTAATCTTTTTATGCAGGGAATTTCACAGTAAACACATGCTCCTATTAGGAGTATACCCACACAAATAGCAATTAAATGTTTAATAGGATGGAACCCCACCCCCCCAAACAGATTCTGGAAAAAGTCCGTCAGTGGGTTTGGGCCTGGTTTAGTTATTGCTGATACTTGCTGAATTATCTCTAGGTGGTCATTGATTTTATGTTGGTTGTCTGGAATGTACGCACAGCATTTTTTTTCGTGTACCACCTCTTGCCGCTAGGGTGAAGTAAAGAGCCATTTGATTTTGTAGCACAACAGTTTTTATTGCATTCAGTTTATTAGTCACCAATTCTAGGGTGGAAAAAGTTGCATTGCTTATGGCTTTTTGACAGCTTTCTCAGCTCCCAGATCGATTTGACTGCTCCATAGGCTGGTGGCATTCCTGCCCTGGATATAACACTGTTGCCCAAGTTTATATGAGTCAATTTACTTTTGTCTTTTACTGAATTATGGCCTTTTCAACCAGCTTTGATTTTACCAACTGGATTTACAGGTTTTTTTTTTTTTTTTTTTTCACTGGACCTTTAGATTTTCGAGCTGTTTTTCTTACGTTTCGTATTTTACCCAAAGGTAATTTTGCAGTATGTTTTATTGCTGAAACCAGATAACCCAAAAAACAACTGCCGGACCAATTCTCAGGTAACCATTTATATGCCTTTTTTTCACAAATAAAATCATTACTTTGGTACTGATACGTGTTATCCCTGCATGAAACATTTTCCTATTTTTAATAGACAATTGCTTAGTTAAGACTAGATTGTCACATACTACATTTAATGTAGTTTTTATTGAACTCAGATATGAATCATGGTTAGTATTACAAACAGTACCCCCACTTTTGACTTTAATGTAACATTTATAAGACATTGTTATATTACCATTACTCCAGCCCACCTGGAGGGTATTACTCTTGTAGAGACATACAATTTTTTTTTGTGTGAACAGGTAAAAATAAAGCAATTTTGTCCTGTGATCTCACAGTTTTTGTATAAAAAAACTTTTTAAAGTCTTATTTTATCCCCAGAGGGACAGAGGACGTTAAAGTCTATTATATTTTGTTGGTATAGCTGTACAAACTCAGCAATTTGAAATGTGCATAGTTTTTGTATACACTTGCTTCATGGCCAGGTACGTGTTAAAATTTGGATGCCAGTCTATAAACAGTTTATTACGTCTTTTCACTTTTACTTGTGTGGTTGAGTGCAGGGAAAAACCACAATAAGAGAAAAATTGTCACACTTATAGTTAACAAATACATAGTTAAAATAATTATGCAATAGTTTTTGGGTTGCTCTGCTTTTTTGTCTTTTTTACTCTTGGCCATTTTGCCCTTGTGTATTAGTCACAAAGTTTTTATTTAGCTGAAAGTTTTTTTGTCTGAAAAAGAGTTAAACTGCAAAACAGATTTATTCATAACAGTTTTTTTATTTAATTAGCTAGTGAACTGTCAGCCTCCAGCCCTGCAGGCATGAGAGCTTTTTACTGAGGCACATAATATGCCCTTTCAAATACTACTTTAAAGGGGATTAAACCCTTTACATTTGTTACTGTTTTTATGCTCAGCAATGCTAGAGGTAAACAGCAAATCCAATTCTTCTGAGTCTTACTCATTAACTTTTTTAACTTGTTTTTTTTTAAAATCCCATTGTACCTCTCCACCAGTCCTGCTGACTGTGGGTGGTAAGCACAGTGATTCCTTAAGGAAAAGCTTTTACCCATTTTGAAAACATATCTATGATTACTAAACAGTATTTTTTTTCTTCACACTTATTCAACTCTATGAAGTCCATACAAATAGTATGGAATGGATATGGTGGTGTAGGGAAACTCCCTTGCTTGTTTTTAAATGCTCCTTGTGCATGGTGCTTGTTACAAGTATGACAAGCTGCACAAAATTTTATTGTATAATTTATGTATCCATATGTTTGGAATATTTTATTTACTAACTGTACCATCCCCCCCTGTTGAGACATGGCTCTGCCCATGGCTCAACAAAGCTGCATTTTTAAATAAATTAGACGGTAATATTGTTTTTTTCCTTTGGAAATGTACAGTCCATTTTAAAAATTGCACCTTGTTTTACCCAGTTTTGTTTTTTGCTGTTGTAGTAAGCATTTGCATTGTTTTTAACATGTCTAAATGTAAAATCTCAAAGGGCTGTAATTTTTATTAAAAAATAAAGTTCCTGAGTCTGAGGCTGCTTGCTTTGCAGCTGCATCAGCTCGTGCATTACTTTTGAAATCTTATCCTGTTGTTTTGTATGAGCTACACATTTACAAATAGCTACTTTGGTAGGCAACTGAATAGATTTTAATAGCTCCAAAATAAATTGCGCATGATTAATAGGTTTTTTACTGGATGTAATCATCCCTCTATTTTTTTTATTATTGTGCAAACACATGCACTGTAGAAAAAGCATACTGATTATCAGTATATATGTTTACTTTTTTTTGCCTTTTACTAAAATACATGCTTTTGTTAAAATTACCAGTTCTGCTGCTTGAGCATACAAGTTGTGTGGCAAAGTTTGTGCTTTTAAATTTTTAGTGTCTTTAACTACTGCATACCCCACCAGATTTTTCCCTGTAGGACCCCTTTTGCATGAGCCATTTACGTAATATGTCACCTCAGCATTATTTAAGGGCATATCTGTAAGATCTTGTCTAGGTAAAGCTAACTGTTTATATGAGGTTGACTCAGCAGTATGGTCATACATGAAAGATGTCTAGCAGGAGAAAGGTATGCAACTTTTTCTTGTGGCAGAATTATTGCAACTGCATGAGGCATTTTCAATGTGAGAGGGTGGAATAACACCATTGAGGCTGAAGCCTGTACTGCCATTGCTGCTGCAACTACTGCTTGTACACAGTGAGGCAAAGATTGCACCACTGGGTCTAACTGTAATGAATAGTAAGCTATGGGGCATTGCTTATCCCCATGTTGTTGCTTTAATACTGATGTCATGTACCATTGCTTACAATTTATGGTCTAAAAAAAAAAAACGTTTGTGATAACTTGGAAGTTTTAAAACTAATGAAGAAGCTATTAACTGCTTTAACCTGCAGAAAGCCATTTCTGCTTTTGTTTTTCATTGTAAAATAATTTGGTACCCAGTTCCAACAAAAATTAGTTGTACCTAGGAAAGACATTATTTTTTTTTTAGTTGTTGGTTTGGGTGCTTGCAAAATTGCTGTTTTGTTTTTCTTTTTTTTTTTTTCACTATTTAGTATTTTACCTTTACTGAATATCACATATTCCAGGTATCTAACCTGTGTTTTTTTTTTTCAAAGTTTGTAACTTACTCTTGTTTACTTTGTGTCCTTGTATTACTAAAAATTTTAACAATGCTACTGTATTTACCCTGCACTGCTGCTGGGTGCTGCTAGCAAGATGTCATTTACATAAAGTAAAATTTGACTACCTTCTGGTGGGGTAGACCCTGCCAGATTGCTAGCCATTTTTTTGTGCAAATATTATTGGGCTCTCACAATATCCCTGTGGTAGTCGTGTATATGTATACCTTTTACCCTGAAATGTAAATGCAAACCAATATTGACTATCAGGATGTATAGGTATTGAAAAGAAAGCATTGCTTATATCTACCACAGTAAAATACTTTTGTTGTGGCTTTAAATCATTTAACAAGGTATGTGGGTCTGGCACCGTAGGTGCTTTAGGTATTACTGCATTATTTACAGCTTATAAATCTTGTACCATCTGCCATTCCCCGTTTGCCTTTTTTTACCAGGAAATAGGGGTGTATCACATGGTGAATCAGGAGATTCTACCAGTACTCCTTTTTTGAGTAATGCTGCTTATTATAGGCTTAATTTTTACTTTTGCATTTTTTTTCAAAATGTATTGTTTTTTTTTGTGGTCTAAAAGCTGACTTTGGGGTAATTGTAACTGGTCCTGCTGCTTGAATAAGCCCTACATTTAACTTGCCTGTTGACCACAGAGTTGTTGGAATTTTACACAAGGCCTTTTTTTTTTCTTTTAATAAAAATGCTAATCAGCTGTCCTTACTAGATTGCAAGTGTACAGCTGTATGTGTCTGTGTTAACCAATTCAGTTTTGTTTTTATATCCCTTGTCCTGACATTTTTAAATCAGTCTGTTTTTCCATTTTGTTACCTTTTTTTTTTAAGTCTGCCCATTTAAAACTTTTGTTTTTTGTCAAGCTGACATGTGGCAGTCTATTGGACTTATACAATTTCATGAACTCCTGAGGTAATGAACAGCTTACTACACTGTTTTCCTCAGTATTCCAGCATAAAGTTTGTAATATTAATTTGTCAGCAGGATTTTTACTTATATTTTTTATTAGGTCCTGGTGTGCTACAGTAGTATGGAGTACAATGTAACAAGTGCTGCTGATCAGTGTCAAGGGAGGGTACCTTACTGATGGCTACGTTTATCAGTTTTTTGGTTACTGCCCCTGGACCAATTATAACTAGGTCCTGGCTGTACCAATAATAGGCTTCACCCTCTGATCACACCACAAGAGCATTCATTTGTCTTTGTGCTTTTATACCCTGCATGGCAGGAACTACTGCTATGCCAAATATCTGCACAAGGTCTTTTTCCAGTAAGTTTACTGGATATTTTTGCAGAAACTACAATTTTACTTTTCTGAGTCATACCTGAAACAGGGTCAGTTATTGCTATATTATGGGAAAGTGGTTCCCTGTATAGCTGTCTATTTGCTGCTTTTACTAATATATAATTAGGTGATTTAGAATGTTTTGGTAACTTGGAGGGGTGTATCAAAGTCCGTGACGCTCCTGAGTCACACAGGAATTTGACCTTTCTTTCCTCCACCAGAAGTGTTACTTCTGGTTTTGTATTTGCTAGGTAGAGCTCCAGGCTCAACAATGCTAAATTTAAAATTTTATTTTCATTTTTATTTTTTACATCTGTTTGTACTTCCTTTATTTCCTCTACTACATTCACATTTTTTTTTTGTTTATTAACCTTTTCTGATGATTTTTGGTTATTATCACTATTATATAGTCAGTCCACATCTCCTTTATTTTTTGTTATTGCTTTTTTATTTTGTTTATAGTCCCTAGCTAGATGCCCTTTTTACCTGACTGTAATACAAATACTTTAGCTCCGTCTTCAACAGTGAAGACTTGTGCCCTTTTTTTTTTTTTTTACTATTAAGGTGTCTTTCAGTACGTCTAGCATACTCAAGTAAGGCTTGCAGCCTGCTTGTTCAGTGATTTATCATATGCCTCGTAATAAAACTACTAACAGAGGCAATGCAACCTTTTAAAAATGTATATATATATTTTTTTTAATTGTTATTTTAAGCATTTTAATAATCTAGCATAATATCCATCTACTGTCTCATTTTTCTGCTGTATGCATTAATTAATGCAAGTCCAGTCTGCTCTAAGTTTTTATTTTTCAGAGATTTTGTCTGTTAGACCTTTTACTCTGTTGTCTAAAAATGTTTTAGAATTTTTTAAGCTTTTGTTTTTTTTTTGCCTGACGCCCTGCATCAGATTAAAGCTTGTTTAAGGAGTTTAACTAGTGAAAGTTTATCTAGTTTACTATCAAATTTATAGTTGTTAACACATTTTGCAAAATATCTCACATTATTTGCTTACTGTAATTGCATATGCTTCACATTATCCGTTAGGGGCGGATCTCGTGATCTCTTAGTGCACTGATTTCCCATGTCTTAAAAAGACTGTTACGTAACCCTTTTTTTGTACCACGTGGTATCTTATTTTTTCATATCCACAATAGTGTCTAGAATGACTGTTTACTTTGCTTTGTTATTCCCTGATCTATGACTTAAGATACAATACTTTGACTCTCTCTCTCCCTGCTATCACAAACCTTAGCAATAGCACAGTGTAACCTGGTCCCTGATCTAAAACAAAGACAAAGAGGGAAATTTTTTTTACCTGAGCCTCTTGCTCTTATTGTTTTTTCTTGGGGCCCAGTCTTCCGCTTTTTAGCCACAGATCAGAAAGTGGACAGCCTCTTTACATACAACAATTTAGTCGGAGGTCTTTTTACTTTAAGAAGAACCATTTTTTTTGGCAGCTTTTTCTGCGTAGATTTATTAGCACTTATGCACTCTGTGACCTGCAGCTTACCAAGGGAATTCCGGTCCCAAGGACCAAAATGTTAAATAAATTCGTTAGAGTCAGACTGTAAAAATCATTGAGTTATTTAAACACAATGTCAATTAATAACAAACAATAATGCAGGAGGACTCAGATATCTTAAAGCTCTAATGTACATTAGGAGGCAAAAAACCATACACAAAGTTTGTATAGAATTTTGACTGCTTTATTGACCAAAACACATTGGTTATATACATTTCATTATCAGTTTTGCCCACCTCACTGGTGTGGTCAGTGACAGGGTCTTTACATCACAGTAATTTATAAAAAGTGCTGAATTTGTGTTTTTTAAAAAGTCCTTTTCCCATGAGAATGTTGCAGCCTTGCAAGCAGCTGGTCAGTCACAATGTCCTCCTGAGGATGTAGCCAATTTAAGGTTCTCTGATTAGTTTAAATACAATAGATGTATGTCTTCCTTAATGCCTCCCTTTGTCTTTCTTGTTCCCAGCTGCGCACTATCAGAGATAGTGCGCACAAGGCTACTCTCCTGGTGGAGGCAGGAAAGAGGACACACATGCGAACAGATTTATTATTTTCTAACTTTGCAAAATAATCTTTACTTGAAAGACATGAGCCAGACTGCATCTGCAAGCTGCCAAGGTCAAATTTCTGATTACACTGCAGCTTGTGCTTCAAGCAATAATATGCAGGTTTATTTCTACTATTATTCTAGTAAGACAGAATTAAATGCATTACATAACCTTTATTCTTTATTATGGATTTAAGTACATTTATTCCTAACTAAAGCACACATTTCTCTATATATTTGATCACACAACTTATATATGTTTGAATGTTTAAATACACATCTTCCTAAGCAGCACACATTGTAAATATATTTTTCTAGGCAGCATGTATGTAAATATATTTTCTAAGCAGCATGTATAGATTTTTCTAACATCATCCCCTTTGGAAAAAACAAAGTGCCCACAAATTACCACATAGGTGGTAATCCATTAAGTATGGAAGAAGTAATTAGGGACTTGGGGAGCCAAGTAGATAGCAATCTCTCCTTTGACAATCACGTTGCCAAAGTGGTTAGAAAGACCTTTTATATAGCCCACCTTATCATGAAAGGGTTCACATCTAGATCAAGAGAGGTCATTGTGCCCCTCTACTCCACTTATCAGGCCCATAATTGAGTACAATGCCCCATTTGGGATGTACCTTACCCGACACCTTCAGCAACTGGAAAGACCCCAAAAGTATCTCACCAAGAGGATCAAGGGGCTCAAACAGATGCCCTATGCAGTTCGGCTAAAGAAACTCCAGCTCTACTCAGTTGCATACCGCCTACTCAGAGGCGATCTGTGTCTGACGTATAAAGCCATGTCCAACCCAGAATTAATGGACATGCTTCACCTCAGGAAATCTAAATCCCTTAGAGCTACATGCTCCAGGGACCTGAACCTCAGCACAGAAATAAATAGGACATGCTGGAGGGACAGATTCATATCCCAGAGGCTCCCCTCACTCTGGAACAAAATCCCAATCCATGTCAGGCAGAGCCCCTCACTGACCCTCTTCAAGAGAAATCTTGACGGATGGATGGGAGATCGTAAGTTTACCCCTGGGATCTCTTTTGTGTCGCTGCTTGAGAGAGGTACAGTAAACAAACCTTAAAAGGGCTACCTTCTGTACAGAGGCACAGTCAACTAATCTAAAAGGGTGGCAAAAGCCAAACATACTCTGGCTAGGCTTATAAATGCCCTAGGGCAGATAGCCTGGTATCAACCTATAACCTATGAACACACACACACATATATACACACACACACACACACACATTTACAAACACACACACACACAACCTACTATGTCTGTAATTAGTGAATCATGCAAGTCGCCCAGTTCTTAGACTTCTCCTTATTTTAATTCAGTTACAGAAGTATCACTACTTTTTAAGGACCCTAATCCCTTACAAAGAACAAACTTATAACAAATGAAAAGTTTAATCATTTCATACTAGTCCTTAAAAGTAGCCTGGTAACAGGACAGATTTATGTAGTGGAAATGGATATTTATCTGAGTGTAAGCATGTCCTTGAAGAAGAGAAGGTGGGCACATGATTATAAAGGGAGCAAATTTTAATGAGGAAGTATATTTTCATTTGATACATCTCAGTTACGATAAGACACACATTATTTTCTACTTCTGCTACGGATTATGGGTAGAGCTTATATAAACTCATATTTCAAAAGTAAGCTCTCTCAGCCATGGCAAAAGTGGAGTGCAGGCTGCCCTCTGTATCCTGACTGCACACCACACCACACACACACACACACACACACACACACACACACACACTAGACCTACAAATGCTTTGTTGCCCATAGGTTCATAGGTAAGTACTAAGCTAGCCCTTGTGAGTCATTTTAAGCCTAATCAATTTCCATCAAAGGTGTGAATTAAACCCTGTACCTTTTCTCTTTGAGGTAAACACCTTAACTGTTACACCAACCCTAACCCAAACTGAAAGGAAAAGCCGGACAAACTAGAGTTCTCACTGTATGATACCTTAAACCTCATGTAATGTAGGTTCATGAGATATATGCAGATGATCTCTCCAGAGCATCAAGTGTTTCAGCTACATGGCTTTATAATGTTCATAACTTTTTTTATGTTTTAAGTCTTTATGGTTACATTTAGGCCAATAAAGCCAAACTCCACTAGCTGTGGATATGCATGTTTCAGCATTTTTCTTGACCTTGTCAGCACAGAATAAGTAGATAGTTTGTCTCCTTTCGTTTGCAAACATACACTTGCTCTTGCATCTACATATTTTGCGATAAGATAGAAGTATATGATACAAAACTACATTGTTAGCACCAGTGATGAATATTTTTAAATTGCACTGTACATGATTAGAAGTAAAACTCACTAAAACAAAGGGAACTGTCAGTCAATGAAAAACAAAAGGCTCATAATATCATAGTAGAAAAGGATTTAATACAGTTTTCATGAGAAAATACAGAGTAGTTACAAAGGCAAAAACTAGCTATACATCATGACCATTTAACAATGCTGTATTAACAGCTATCTTGAATAGATGCAATGCTGCATCTCATTAACAGTAAATTAGACAAATCTCATTGTATATGGTTACTGGAAGAAAGCAATCTCTCTCATTCTTCAGACACCCTGTACTGTGACTCAGGGTATAATTTATGTGGCTGTGGATTTCCATAAAGTTAAATTATGTTAGCTGCTTCACCAGAGCTGCCAAAAAACTCTTCATCCTAAGACAAGAATTTATAGGACTACGCCTGGGGAAAAGTTCGACTGCAGAGGCAAAAATGTACAAAACATTTCATGATAAATATAGAAATAGTGGACCCAGTAATGAAATAAATACAATTCATCCATGTGACAGCATATAGGCAGTGTTTTTGGAGATGAATACAGTTCTTGCAGGTTTCATCAGTTCAGTACAATGATAAGGACTGCTGCAGACCATCTCTGCTATGTGTAATATGGAAGCTGTTATGCCCAGTCTAAGCTATGCCTACACAACATAAAATTAAATAAAAGGTATGGTAGATCAGACAGGAGCTTCATGCTCTTTGTTGCTGCTTGAACTGCATAAAAGGATATATTCCAACAGAACTGAAGGAGAAATGTCACATGTTGCACATGTACACTAATGAAGCCGTACACTATATGTCCCCCCACCTTACTTACTTCCTACGTGTGCACACTAATGAAGTCATACACTATATGTCCCCCCACCTCACTTACTTCCTACGTGTGCATACTAATCAAGTCATACACTATATGTCGTCCCACCTTACTCATGTCCTGCACATGCACACTAGTGAAGTCATACACTATATTGCCTCCCACTTTACTCGTGTCCTGCATATGTACACTAATCCATTGATATAGTATGCATCTACCCACCTTATTCACTTCCTATGTGTGTACACTAGTGAAGTCATACACTATATTTCCTCCAACCTTACTCACTTCCTGAACATGTAGACTGATGCATTCCTACATTATATGTCCTCCCACCTTACTCATATCCTGTACATACACACTAGTGAATTCATACACTATATGGCCCCCACCTTACTTACTTCCTGTGTGTGCACACTAATAAAGTTTGTTTGCTTGTGTCTTTCGGCTTTTCCCGGTTAGGGGTCGCCACAGCGGAACTCCGGTCCGCTAATGATTAGCAGTTGATTTTTACGTACCAGCTTGCCAGGCCTGATGCACAGCCTTCAACGAAGGTACGCCCATTAATGCATGTCTCCACGCAGAAGACGCTCTAGCTGAGAATCAAACCAGACAGCATGTTATTGTGAGGCGACAATGCTACCGCAGCACCACCACCGCGGCGTGCACACTAATAAAGTCATACACTATATTTCCTCCCAAACTTACTTATGCCCTGCACATGTACACTAGTGAATTCATACACTATATGTCCCCCACCTTACTTACTTCCTACGTGTGCACACATGCATTCCTACACTACATGTCCTCCCACCTTACTCATATCCTGTACATGCACACTAGTGAATTCATACATTATAGGGGAAATTCAGAAAGACTTGTAAAGCCGCCATGCTATGCTAAAAAGTACAGAGGAGATACTACAAAATGGCCCAGTGTTGATTTAGTATACAGGAAGTCCAGCACAATACCATTATTCTGGGAAAGCACTGCATAAGGTAGGAAATCCACATCTCACCCACACCCCCACGAAGGTAACCACCATGAAAAACTTCTCCAAAGCTGACTTTGGGCTCCTAAAAACAGAGGTGGCTAACTTCCAGGCACCCATGTCAATGGAAAATAGATGCATGACTGCCAAATCATACACCAATGCACTGTACGAACATGTACATAAATGCATGGAACTAGCCATACTCAATCAAACCAAGACGTTCGCCTCCAAAAAAAGGAAGCCAATCTGGTGGTCCCCTGCTATTAATAAACTCTACAGCAGAAGGTAGAAACTGTTGCAGAAAAAGGTAAAATCCCAGGACTGGAAAAACTCCCTTATTAGCCGCAACAAAAAGTTGAGATCCCTCATCAAAACCTCTAAAGCCAGCTATGAAGGCAGAATTGCAGGAGATACTAAAAACAACCACAAAGCCTTCTATAGTTATATCAAGAATCTCCATGGCAATACCCAGGTTTGCTCTGAGTTACTGCACAATGGTACCTCCTATACTGAGCCAACAGACATTGCCAACACACTGGCCAACAAATTCAGAGCCAGCTTTACTCCTCCCCCAAAGGACCAATCACAATACTGAAGGAATGCCAGGCACCCAACATTACTGCAGCACAGGTTAAAGCTGCATTGTCCAAGGCCAAGAATACAGTTTTCATGGGACATGACAATATCCCTGGATGTGTTTTACATGAATATGAAGTGAACTGACACCACATCTTTGTGCCTTGTTCAATCACAGCTTCACCTCAGGCTTTGTCCCTACCAAATGGTACACTGTTACAGTCATCCCTCTCCATAAAGGGGTTGCAACTACAGACCCTGGGAATTATTGCCCCATTAGCTTGATGAGTTTGATATGTAAGGCTATGGAGCGCATCATCTAGGACCTAATTAACAATGATATAGGGAATCTCCAAACTCTAGATCCCACGCAATCTGGTTTTGTAAAAGGTAGATTATGCCAGCTCAGATTGACTTCTCTGAGTCAGTCACCAGAGCTGTGGATGAGGACAAGGCAGTTCATACAGCCTACCTCGATCTGGCCAAGGAGTTTGATACCATTCCCTACTCAGAAATGATTGATAAACTCATCAAACTAGGCATCAACCCCTACATCACTAGGTAGGTTGCAAATTGGCTCACAGGTAGAACCTACAGTGTGAAAGTAGCGGACTCCAAGTCAGACTGCTGACCAGTCAAGAGTGGAGTCCCACAAGGAGCGGTCCTGGGTTCTCTCCTGTTTGGCATCTACTTCTCAGAAGTACAGGCCAACACGGAGAGACTCTGGCTGACCAAGTTCGCAGACGACTGCAAGCTGGGAGCCACTATTAACTCCCCAAGTGATGTAGACATCCTACAGAAAGGCCCCACTGAGACCAATGACTGGTGTTGAAACCATGGCCTTAAGCTTAATACCAAAAATGCGTCACCATCCCTTTTGAGAAAAACTCAGTTCCCACTAATTACCACATCAATGGGAGCCCACTGAACACTGAAGGCATTATACGAGATCTGGTGACACAGGTTGACAGCAAGCTCTCCTTTGACCACCACATTGCCACTGTCATCGAGTATAATGCCCCATTTGGCATGTACCTCACTAGACAAGTGCAACAGCTGGAAAGGCCACAAAAGTACCTCACAAAGAGGATCCTAGGCCTTAAACACATGTCCTACATGATGAACAGACTCAAAAAACTACAGCTATTCTCTGTCTCATATCATCTACTAAGAGGCGATCTCTGCTAGACTTACAAAGTCATGTCTGACCCAGCTCTGTTAGAAATGCTATATCTAAAAAAATCCAAATCCCTCCACACTACATGCTCCAGAGACCTCAACCTCATTACCACAATCAACAGAACATGCTGGAAGGACAGGCTCATAACCCAGGGACTGCCCATGCTCTGGAATAGACTTCCTGTACATGTCAAGCAGAGCACCTCAATGGCCCTCTTCGAAAGAAATCTTGATGAGTGGATGGGAAATAGAAAGTTCACCCCGGGGATCACTGCAGTGGCTGTACTTGATAGAGGCAATGGAAACTAACATTGGGTGGCACGATGCCAGGGCACTTCTATGGGCTGGGCTTGTAAAGGCTCCAGGGCCATTAGCTTAGTACACACCTATGAACCTATAATAAAATGTCATAACCACTACAACACTAACCTTACTCCCAGAGTGGTAATCCTATGGCTGGACATATGACTGAACGGAAGGCCACAGGAAGGTGGCATAACCAATACTATGTGTTCACATGCACAATGAAGTATCTCATAGCTGCAATACAGACACTGACAGCAGCCCATACAAAGTCAGCACAGACTTAAAATTAGAAATTGAGGAATATCTAGACAGTGGCTAATAGTTCTTACAGCCATATACAGTGGTTATAAAAAGTGTACACACCTCTGTTAAAATGCCAGGTTTTTGGAATTTAAAAAATGAGACCACAATAAATCATTTCAAAATTTTTCCCACCTTTAATTTGACCTATAACCTGTACAATTCAATTGAAAAACAAACAAATCTGTCAGGGGAAAATATATAAAAAAAATAAAATGCTGGTTGCATAAGTGTGCACACCCTTAAACTAATACTTTGTTGAAGCATCTTTTAATTTAATTATAACATTCAGTCTTCTTGGGTAGGAGTCTATCAGCATGGCACTTGCCCACTCTTCCTTGCAAAAGTGCTCTAAATATGTCACATTGCGAGGGCATCTCTTGTGCACAGCCCTCTTCAGGTCATCCCACATATTTTCTACTGGATTTATATCTGGGCTGTAGCTGGGCATTACAAAACTTTAATTTTCTTCTGGTGAAGCCATTATTTTGTTGATTTGGATGCATGCTTGGGGTCATTGTCATGTTGAAAGGTGAAATTCCTCTTCATCTTCAGCCTTCTAGCAGATGCCTGAAGGTTTTGGCCAAAAGTGACTGGCATTTGGAACTGTTCATAATTCCCACCTTGACTAAAGCCCCAGTTCCAGCTGAAGAAAAGCAACCCCAAAGCATGATACTGCCACCACAATGCTTCACCGTGGGGATGGTGTGCATTTGGTGATGCAACGTGTTGTTTTTGTGCCAAACGTACCTTTTGGAATTGTGGCCAAAAACTTCAACCTTGGTCTCATCAGACCATAACACATTTTCCCACATGTTTTTCTGAGACTTAATGTATTGTTTTTCAAATTTTAGCTGAGCCTGGATGGTTTTTCTGTGTAAGAAAAGGCTTCCATCTTGCAACCCTACCCATACGTCAGACATATGGAGAATACGGGAGATTATTGTCACATGTAGTAGACAACCAGTACTTGCCAGAAATTCCTGCAGCTCCTTCAGTGTTGCTGTAGGTCTCTTGGCAGCCTCCCTGACCACTTTTGTCTTGTCCTTTTATCAATTTTGGAGGGATGTCCAGTTCTTTGCAACATCACTGTTGTCCCATATTTTCTCCACTTTTTGATGAATGTCTTCACTGTGTTCCATTGTATATCCAATGCTGTGGAAATTTGTTTGCACCCTTCTCCTGACTGATACCTTTCAACAATGAGATCCCTTTGATACTTTGTAAGCTCTCTGTGAACCATGGCTTTTGCTGTAGCAGGCAACTGAGTAAATGTCAGGAAAATCCTACTAGAACAGCTGAACTTTATTTGGGGCTAATCAGAGTCTCTTTAATTTTATTTTTATTTATTTATTTATTTACATTCGTTTACCGGGAAATTCCGTCTGGACGCAGGTCCTTTTTCAGAGGATGCCTGGGGAGAAAAGCTCCACATCATGTACATGATAGAGATACAAATTTGCAGCAATAGTGAGACCTTAATTGATGGCAGGTGTGTACCCAAGAAGACTGAATGCTGTAATTAAGTCAAAAAGTGCTTCAACAAAGTATTAGTTTAAGGGTGTGCACACTTATGTAACCAGCTTATTGTACGTTTTTTATTTTTTATATTTTTCCCCTAACAAATTTGTTTGTTTTTCAATTGAATTATACAGGTTACAGGTCACATTAAAGTTGGGAAACGTTTTGAAATGATTTATTGTGGTCTCATTTTTTTATATCACAAAAACCTGGCATTTTAACAGGGGTGTGAACACTTTTTATATGCACTGTAAATATATTAAGAAAAGACAGAATAGCATGTAATGGACATCTAGACTGCAGGGTGCAAACAAGGAAGAATGGCAGGAACAAGAACACAAACCTAGCAGTGGAGTGTGTGGTAAACAAACACAAACGCATACAAAGTCACTGCCCTGCTGACAGGAAATGCAGCAATAGGACATAATAGGATAGCATCGTGCACTGTGGGTGGAGGGCTCACTCTGAGAGGGAATACATCTACAGGGCATGGTAGGGTAATGTCACGGTGTGAAGGTCTCACTCTGAATGCCAACAAAACAAAATAGCATTACGGGGTATTCCACTGCTGTGGGGGGGGGGGGTCACCTTGACAGTGCTGCTATGTGGGTGTGGGCAACACCGTAACATCTGTGCTTATTACACAACCCACGCTCCACCCACATGCTTTGAGCACAGGGATGCATGATCATGTGATCATGGATAGTGGAAACGGGCCCTTTTTTCTGTCACCACACAAGAGTGTACATGCTGAAAACAGGGTAACAGACAGGTCTGTGCCCACCAAATGGAGGCAGGGTGACAGTGCAGGAGACACTGATGTCAGACCCATGCAGTCATGCATCCACATGCACTCATCCTCCTGTGTAACCCACATGTATGCTTCTTCATATGAACTAAGAGAATGTCAGCGGCTAAAAATAAAAGGTCACTACAATGGAGACAGAGGTGCTGCTGCAGGCCCTATACATGCATGGCATGCATATCCTTGATAAGAGTAAAGCAGACAAGGCTTTTCCAGGAGCTAGTGTGGCAGGGATTCTAGCAAGACATCAATGCCGTAGGCAGCCATGTATTTCAGGGTCACTGATATGATACTTCATGCCAAGACCAAGGCACAAGATATAGCCAGGGAACGGTACATATTAGGAGGTGGAATATCACCACAGATGCTGGAGGGCCCAGTACCACAAGAAAACATGTGCCTGATATGTGCGGGTACCTGTACACAAAGCAAATGATGTCACCATGCACAAAGGCAGGGTTAACAAGTCTAACATCAAGGGGCGCATTCACCTCCCCCATATATGAAATGAGTGGAGGTGCAGGTTGATCCTCTGACATCCCTTGAGTTTATCACTGGATATCCTACTTATGTTAGCTACATCCTAGCTACTCAGGAGTCACCACCACAAATGACTTCCATGAGACACATTGCTTCTGAGGAATACACAATGTATGTAGCTGATCATTGCTGGCATAACTCCAGAACATTCCCTGACCTGAGTTACACCTTTGGCATCAATCAGATGTGTAGGTCAGTGATTCAAGTACAGTTTGTTGTGTAAAGTTTGTCACCCTACAGCTGACCATCAGCTGCTGATGTGGCTTTCCCCATCCACCAGGTCTACCGAACCTGACCAGTCACCCCTGGACTAAGTATGACTGTTCTGGGCTGGTAAGGAGACAGAGAAACTTGTGGCAGTGTCATTCTGCTGCTGTGGAGTGTTTTCCCTTATTTTCTCAGTAACAGAACCTAGTTCACCTGGGCCATAGTCAGGGATTTATTTTTCTGTGCCACTGCTGCTGACTGAATCTAGGCTTAGTTGGTCACCACACACACCATGTGAGAGATTTTGAGTGTGCTGCATGGCCTGCATGAGGAAATGCACTTGCTGCAAGGACTGCAAGACATCCTAGACCACACGGAGAGCAACATGGCATACACAAACCTGGAGCACTCATACCTCCTGGGGGCATTGAAACTTACTTGACACCCACTGGTACCTGCATGAGGATATTGGCAAATGCCCACAGCAGCTGTTCAAGTGTATGGTTGCATGGTGCACCATCACAGGCTCAACTCTATCCAGGGGCATCATCATTCCTAGGCACTATCTGTCCCACACTTACATCCAGTACACTTCATGTTCCATCTCTGGGACACCCCCATTGAGCCATACAACCTGGGAACCACATTTCCATGCCATCTCTATCCCCTATTGACCTGGAGTGTACACTGCTTAGGTATGGCCATTCCGGGGGTCCTAGATATTGAACATCTCACTTTTCTCCATATAGGGAGCCACAGCATGGCTCCTATATCACCTCCAGAATTGCTATACCATTTATTGGTCAGTTGTATCCATTTCTGATACTACAGGACTACACTTTCCACTAGACAATGTTCACAAAGCGGCAACTTCACCCCAACACTGCAGGATGTAATCCCTGACTCCCCAACTTCCTAGCTGCATGCATACCACATCTAGCTTCCACAACCCATATTACCTCTGGTAGTACTAGTGTCACCTGACACTTTGACACACCTGACCTATGCAAGTGATGATGATGATGACTATGGCCAGTAGAGGTAAGGTAATGTCTTATGCACAGTGGGGACAGTCAAAGCACTGCACTACATAGCCTGAATATATTAATGCATGCATCAGCTTTATTGTCTGTTCTATATGTCATGACCAATAATTGTGGACCAGGCACCACTTCTTTCCAGTGCCACTAATATTGTATCCCCTGTACCTCTCATGTAGTGCCACTGTAGCCAGTTCCACTGATACCTCCTCCCATGTCTCCTCCTCTGTTGCTGCCACAGGTCTGGCAGGCAGTTATGTGATATTCCTAAACTGTAACTGCTGTCATATCATTATACTGTCTACTATGGAGCAGACCACAAGTATCTTACTGCAGGTCTGTGCTGCATACATCAGTGCACCACCCCTTGTATCTAGGCAACTAAAACATGATACCCTCATCACTGTGAACAAATGTTTGATAATTTTCCATGGCTGGGACAGTGTGATGCTGTATATCATCTCTGCCATGGTCTATAAGCTACAGATGGGGGTCATCAAACATGGTTCTAAGGCATATCCTGCATCACTTGCAACAAATATCAGTGGCAACATTATGAGTGGCATGTTGACTACATAATCAAGGACAGCTAATCCAGGGTTCTGTGGCTAGCTGTGTATGCACACACCAGCTAGATAACTATGTGGAACCCCACCCCCGTGAAATATTGATATAGTTTGCACATATGCCAGACATCAGTGGCAACATTATGAGTGGCCTGCTGACTACATAATCAAGGACAGCTAATCCAGGGTTTTGTAGCTAGCAGTGTATGCACACACCACCTAGATAATTAAGTGGAACTCCCCCACCCTCATGAAATATTAGTATAGTTCATACATATGCCAGGCATGGTTATCATGGGAACTGCCTCGATGGTGCACAGACATCTTCTATATAATACCCACATCCCCAAACAGAACAGATCACTTAGCAGCAATACCACACAATAATATTATAACAACAGTTCTTAACCACAAGTGGTTAAATATTATTTAAATAACAATCTCAATATACTACTGAAAACTCCTGATGTCCACCATGGCAGCAAAACTTAATAGTAAAATCAAAACTTTAATAAAAAGAATATAACATAAAATAAGCAGTCCTCAGTCTTCCGATAAGCACTTTCGGCAAATAAGCCTTCCTCAGATGGTATAAAAAAACAAGGTTTTTTGCAACAAGGGCATGTCAGAGAACTAAATTAGGAATGGCTGTAATGCCTTATAAATACAAAAGCTGAACAGTCCTTTTCATACCATCTGAGGATGGCTTATTTGCCGAAAGTGCTTATCGGAAGACTGAGGACTGCTTATTTTATGTTATATTCTTTTTATTAAAGTTTTGATTTTACTATTAAGTTTTACTGCCATGGTGGACATCAGGAGATTTCAGTAGTGTTTGCCTTTTCTCTTTCTCATTGGTGTCCTTCACAGTGTAAGAAAGTGTTTTACCTATCTCCTCAATATAAGTTACTTTCCATATGACAGAGATATGCATCCAAGTATTTGGCCTAAACAATTTATAGTTATAATTGTGACATTACTCCCAGTAAACTGGGAACTTTACTTGCAATTAGCACACAGAATTAAGGCTTTGAGATGTTAATGAGCTGCTTCCTGTGGTATAGGATGTAGGGTTTGATTCCATCTACCCCCACTTGCATACTGTGTTAGCATTAGCAAAGTTCTTAGGTTACCCCAAAAAGGGACACGTGTTCAGTGGGCTTACTCATTAAGCAAAGTATAAAAAATGCTTCTTATATGAAATATGCATATAGCAATACCATGACGTATACTACAGCTTCTAAATAATACTTCAAGTCATCACTCTGTAACAGTATCATCATATTTAAATATACTGCTTATTCAGCATTTATTACTAATGCTTCAAACCACCATCCAGATCTACCTTAGGTTCATAGGTGTGTACTAGGCTAATGGTCACTCATCAATATTTCTCTTGTAGAGGGTCAGCGAAGTGCTCTGCTTGACATGTATGGGAAGTCTATTCCATAGCATGGACAGTCTCTGGGTTATGAGCCTGTCCCTCCAGAATGTTCTGTTGATTGTGGTAATGAGGTTCAGGTCTCTGGAGCGTGTGGTGCAGAGGGATTGGGATTTCTTTAGATGTAGCATTTCTAACAGAGCTGGCTCAGACATGGCTTTGTAAGTCAAGCAGAGATCGCCTCTACATAGGCGATATGAGACAGAGAATAGTTGGAGTTTTTTGAGTCTGTCCATATAGGACAAATGTTTAAGGCCTAGGATCCTCTTTGTGAGGTACTTTTGCAGCCTCTCCAGTTGTTGCAGGTGTCTAGAGAGGTACATGCCAAATGGGGCATTGTACTTAATGATTGGCCTAATGAGGGAAGAGTAGAGGGAGACAATGACCTCTTTCTTCCTGGATGCAAAACCCTTAGTACTGAGATGTGCCACATAGAAGGACTTTCTGACCACAGTGGCAATGTGGTAATCAAAAGAGAGGTTGCTGTCAACCTGTGTTCCCAGATCTCTTATAATGCCTTCTGTGTTCAGTGGACTACCATCAATGTAGTAATTCATGGGAACCGGGTTTTTCCCAAAGGGGACGATGACACATTTTTTGGCTTTGAGCTTAAGGCCATGGTTCTGACACCAGTCATTGGTCTCAGTGAGGCTATTCTGTAGGATGCCAACATCACTTTGGGAGTTAATAATAGCTCCCAAGCAACAATCGTCTGCAATCTCAGCCAGAGTCCCTTCGTGTTGGTCTGGACTTCAGAGAAGTAGATACCAAACAGGAGAGGACCCAGGACCAAACCCTGTGGGACTCCACTCGTGACTAGTCACAGTCTGACTTGGAGTCAACTACTTTCACACTGTGGGTTCTATCTGTGAGCCAGTTTGCAACCCACCTAGTGATATAGGGGTTGATGTCTTGTTTAGTGAGTTTTTCTATGATTCCTGAGTGGGGAATGGTATCAAAAGCCGTGGTCAGATCAAGGTAGGCTGTATGAACCACCTTGCCTTCATCCACAGCTCTGGTGACTGACTCAAAGAAATCGATCAAGTTGAGCAGGCATGATCTACCCTTCACAAAACTACTCTGCTCTGAGCAAAAGTACCTCACAAAGAGAATCCTAGGCCTTAAACACTTGTACAATATGGACAGACTCATAAAACTCCAACTATTCTCTGTCTCATATCGCCTATTAAGAGGTGCTCTCTGCTTGACGATTGGATAGGAGACCATAGATTTACCCCTGGGATCTCCTCTGTGTCACTGCTAGACAGGGGCACTTTAAACTAAACTTAAATGGGCTATCTTCTGTGACCTACTATACTGGGGCATAGTCATCTAATCTAAAAGGGTGGCAAAAGCCAAACACACTCTGGCTAGGCTTGTAAATGCCCTAGGGCAGGTAGCCTAGTATCTACCTATGAACCTATGAAACCAAACTGTGTGGGATCCAGAGTTTAGAGATTCCCTATTCCCTGTTTATTAGATCCATGATGATGTATTCCATAGCTTTTCATATCAGACTCGTCAGACTAATGGGGCGATAGTTCTCAGGTTCTGTAGTCGCTCCTCTTTTGTGGAGAGGGATGACTGTAGCAGTGCACCATTCGGTAGGGACAAAGCCTGAAGTGAGGCTGTAACTGAACAGGGCACACAGGTGAGGCGCCAGTTCACTCTGTAGTTCATGTGGAACACAGCCAGGGACTTTGTCAGGTCCCATAGAAGCTGTATTTTTGGCCTTGGACAGTGCTGCTTTAACATGTGCAGCAATAATACTGGGTGCCTGGCAATCTACTGGTATTGTGATTGGTCCTTTGGGGGGGGGGTAATGTTGGCACTGAATCTGTCGGCCAGTATACTGGCAATATCTGTTGGCTCAGTATAGGAGGTACCATTGTGCAGTAGCTCAGTGCAAATCTGGGTATTGCCGTGGAGATTCTTTACATAACTATAGAAGGCCTTGTGGTTGTCTTTACTATCTGCTGCAATTCTGTTTTCATAGCTAACTTTAGAGGATTTGATGAGGGATCTCAACTTTTTGTTGAGGCTGATAAGGAAGTTTTTCCAGTCATGGAACTTCACCTTATTCCACATGAATTTCCTCCTTCTGTTGCAGAGTTTGTTTATGGCAGGGGACCACCAGATTGGCTTCCTTTTTTTTTGGAGGAGAGAATCTTGGTTCTATTGGGTATGGCAGGATCCATGCATTTGTGTATGTGTACATACAGTGCATTGGTGTATGATTTGGCAGTCACTCAACTATTCTCCATTTGCATGGGTGCCCTGAAGTTAGCCACCTCTGTTTTTAGAAGCCCAAAGTTAGCTTTGGAGAAGTTTTTCATAGTGGTTACCTTTGCAAGGGGGCAGGGGGGTGTAGATTTCCAAGGTGATTAGTTTGTGGTTGGATTTAACCAGGGTAGGCACTGACTACTGGTGTAGAGCAACGGTCACCCATGTTAGTAATGACCAGGTCAAGAATGTTGCTACTTCTAGTGGGGATAAGAATGAGCTGGTCCAGGGCACTGGAATTAATGAACTCCAGGAATCGTTGGGCAAGTGTATTGGTACATGAGTAGTTGAAGTTGCCTAGTAAGACTGTTAGGTTGGACCCTAATATTCTCCAGGGTGCTTAGGAACATGAAGTGTGAGTCTTGGGACATGGATGGGGACCTGTAGCAGGCTACAACCTGAATTGCGGTCTCACCCAATGTTAGCTGCACCTGAAGTATCTCTGATGCGTTATGTTGGGCGACCAGTCTGGAGGTGTGTGCATCCTTTATGAATATGGAAACACCACCGCCTTTGGAACTTCGGTCCAAGTACTGGGGCCGAAAGGTGTGGAATGAGTTATAGCCTGGTAGTGCAGGGGTGCTTTCTGCTGCCTTGAACCAGGTCTCTCTTACAGCACAAATGTTGATGTTCTCCATTTTAAGGAGTGCTTTGAGTGAGTGCATTTTGAGATTTAGACTTATAGTGTTGAGCAGCATGACCCTCACATTGCATTTGTTTATAACTGTTACAGTGGTAATTTGGTCTTTGGAACACCGCCTAAAAAAGGTGCTATATGTGTGGCAAGAGCCTTGGCCAGTATCTGAAAGCCCAGGAGTGACAGATGCAGGCCATCTCTGGCAAAGCATTGAGGTCTGTCAATCATGTCATCCCAGGCAGACAGATACTGGATCCCCTTACAATGACACCAGAAACTTAGCCAATTGTTGAAATCAATCATTTTCTGCTTGCACTGTGGTATCATTCTGGGTGATGGTAGGATGCTGCTCAGGGCTAGGGTCATACCCGCCTGGGCTACATAATCTGAGAGCTCCTCCATGTTTCTTTTCATGTAGTCCAGGGAGGTACGTCTCAGGTCATTCACATCCACATGCACAATGACAGAGTTATATTTGTACCTGTTGTTGAGGGATCTGAGTGCATGCATTATGTGATGGATCCTAGCACCTGACTGTTACTTTCTCCTTATTCAACCTAGTGAGTGGGATATCAGTGTGCCTCACTATCAAGTCACCTATGACTAGTGTGTTGGGCATGCTGTTTTGCCTTAGGGGCTTTGGTTGAGTGGCACACTGTTTAGGAGAGTTATGTGTCTTGTGATTAGTGTTGTGCTGTGGTGGTCGAGTGCGTTTCTGCCTTGGAGGTCTCTGCTGCTTGGGTAGATTTTTGTTGAGAGTCTTCGCGAAGGTAGGTGTGCGGTTTATGTTTTTATGTGAAGGCAGTGCTGGTGTGTGTTCTGGAGGGCTGTGTGTTCCATGTGGTGTGGTGCAAGTGTTGACCTTCTCCTCGTGACCAGCTATTCCGATCTTGGATGAAGAGTGCGTGGCTTCCAATTTGGCTATATAAGTGCATCTCTTGCAAGTCTGAGTGTTGGGAGGTAAGAGGAGAGGGTTGTCGGTGTACATGAGGCAGTTGCTACATTGCCTCAGGATGCCCAAGTTCACCAGGTTAATAGGAGAAAGCACAGGGAACTGACCTTTAGACATGCCTGGAGGGGAGGGCATTGATAATAAGTACTGGATCCGTTTCCTTGTAGAACGTTTAGTGCTGGTTGTACTTTTGTGTGCTACTATAATTGCTACAAGAAGTCTGGTAAAGTGCTAGACTAATAAGCTAGTATACATGCAAGAGAGGAGAGAATTAGTTGATCAAAGTGAAAAATTGAAGAGCAGAGTTTGGCACTGCTCAGAAGCTTACAACAGTCCTGGATACAGCAAATCTGTATCTGGACTAGACTAGTTACAGGAAAGGCAGGAAACAAGTTTAGAATTTTTTTTTACATACAGTTTTAATGCCAATATAGTTTTCTTCACTCCATCAGGTGAAATCTGAAAAGGATAATGTATATACTCCAGATAAATTCAATGCAGCTCACCTGAGTGTACTTAGGTGTTTAAGGCATCATTTCTGTGTTAGGTCAATGGCTTGCCTAGGACCATCTGGAGGAGCAATATCCTGTGTAAAGACTTGATCAGAACTCAGAAACATTAGCATGACTCTTTTTCTGTATTAATGTACTTTTACAGACAGACTTGGACACTGGTCATCTTGGTCATCCATTCAAAACTCATGTTAACAATTTGGGCTTGTGAAAGGTGTTCTGAAGCTTTGGAAGCTGTATGGCTATTATATCCTATGCAGGATATAACCCATACAACTTAGGCTACTGCAGCAGTGATCAGTATGAAGCAGATCTATACCAGTAGGCTTCAACTCACCCTTAAAACACTTTACACTTTATTCAGGAGATAACTAACCAACTGTAACTACTCTCAAAACAGTAGCTAACAAGGATTAAAACTGCACACACTGCTTAGATTTTTATCCTATTCTTTGTTTTCTAAACATTATGAATGGTCTATCTCATTTTGAAAACTGTTGATTGTGCACAGGCTAGAATTGCTAACATTTTAGGATTAAAACCTGTTATTATGCAACTCTGCTACATTTCTCAGTCTGTGGCTTAAAAAGGTGCTTGGACTAATCTACCCACTCAGTTAACAAAGTCACATAAACAAATAAATAAGGGGCTTGCAGGTGTGAGGAATGAATACTACCACTCAGTGTTGGTCCACCTTGATCTTTTGGCTGAATTAAAGACTTTCAGACATGGGCTCTGTAGTCTTTCTGCCACAGTCCTCAGCTGGTCTACTTCTTACATTTTGAGGTATATCCAGCAAGGTAGTCTTTACTTCCTCTGAGTGCAATACCACAGGGCTCCACCTCAGTCTCATCATTGTTTGTCTGTAAGCTTCCACTGTGAGAAGGTCATCTTACTAGTGATTATACCGAGCTATACATGTCTTTTCGTTTATACTGTAATCTACTGTTTTCCCTGAGGACAGTCTATCTGGCATCCTAACAAGGATGGAATAGAAGCATTTCCCTACTAGTTGACAAGTTGCAAGAGAAGGAGGTTTCAAGTCATTGATTTAAACTGACTGATACCAAACACAAAGTTTTCTTTTTTAAAATCACTGTCTGTGTGGCTTCTGTTACTGCATTAGCAGTAGTGTGATGTGTGTGACCTTTTTTTCCACAGTTCTGTAACAATAGGGTTAGAATATTGTTATTATTTTATTACCTTTTTCACTGAGTTGATGCTTTGACACTTGAAACTCGGGGGCATGTAGTATGCTCTTTGAAATTCACTCTACATATGACCAAGGGCACGGTCATTCATGTTATCCTAAGATCCTACAGTGGTCCACTCTGTCTCAATTGTAAGTCATGGTGGAATAAGGCTGGAGTTTGTGTTTTGGGTGCAAAGTCTGGAAATGACCCTTGATGATAACTTGTCAGTTATGGATAAGGAGATTGTTGCAATTCCATCTTATTATTATTATCCGCAGGACAACATTAAAATCAACAACTTGAGTGGATCTTGCTAGAAAAGTGCAAATTCTATTTTTTTTTTCATTTCTGGGTTAATGCAATTCCCTGATTGTGGGGTGACAAAGGTGGGCATGTGCTTTTGGTAGCTGCAGAATTCTGTAGCAAATGCACATACTGGTTCATCCTGCTTTCTCTACATTACTTTCATGTTGCTCAGTCTGCACTGGCTTCCAGTAGCCTTAAAGATACCTTTACTGTTGCAGTACAAACATACTACTTATAACACAGCTCCTGCTTATTTTAAAACGCTCTTGCTGCCCCATTAGCTGTTTATCTCATTCTTCTTGGCAGACTTGGGGCTGTCAGTCATTCCTGTACTATTCTTAGAGAACTCTGCTAAACACTATTTTGCATTCTAGACATCTTACTTATGGAATTTACCACCACCCATATTAGTTATAGCCCTAGAATACTTCAAAATGCCACTTAGAAATACATATCCTACATTAACTGAACAAAAGCTAATTTTCAATTGTACTATAACATTTCTGTAGAAATGGCAGTTGAGTTTTTAACCAGATTGTTTAATGAAATCTTGGAAAGTCAGGATGCCTGAGGAGTGGAGAAAAAGCGTTTTGGTACCTACTTTTAAGAATAAGGGTGATGTGCAGAGCTGTAGTAACTACAGAGGGATAAAACTGATCAGTCACAGCTTGAAGTTATGGGAAAGAGTAGTAGAAGCTAGGTTAAGAAGGGAGGTGATGATTAGTGATCAGCAGTATGGTTTCATGCCGGGAAAGAGCACTACAGATGCAATGTTTTCTCTGAGTGTTGAGGGAGAAATATAGATAAGGTCAGAAAGAGTTGCACTGTGTCTTTGTGAACTTGGAGAAAGCATATGACAGGGCGCCTAGAGAGGAGTTGTGGTATTGTATGAGGAAGTCGGGAGTGACAGAGAAGTATGTAAGAGTGGTTCAGGATATGTACGAGGGTAATGTGACAGTGGTGAGGTCTGCAGTGGGAGTGATAGATGCATTTAAGGGGGAGGTGGGATTACATCAAGGATCAGCTCTGAGCCCTTTCTTATTTGCAATGGTGATGGACAGATTGACAGACGAGCTCAGACAGGAGGCCCCATGGACTGTGATGTTTGCAGATGACATTGTGATATGTAGTGAGAGTAGGGATCAGGTTGAGGAGACCCTGGAGAGGTGGAGATATGCTCTAAAGAGGAGAGGAATGAAGGTCAGCAGGACTAAGACAGAATATATGTGTGTGAATGAGAGGGAGGGTAGAGGAATGGTGAGGATGCAGGGAGTAGAGCTGGTGAAGGTGGATGAGTTTAAGTACTTGGGATCAACAGTCCAGAGTAATGGTAAGTGTGGAAGACAGGTAAAGAAGAGAGTACAGGCAGGGTGGAATGGGTGGAGAAGAGTGTCAGGAGTGATTTGTGACAGACGAGTACCAGTAAGAGTGAAAGGGAAGGGCTACAAGAGGGTAGTGAGACCAGCTATGTTGTATGGGTTGGAGACGGTGGCACTGACAAAAAGGCAGGAGTTGAAGCTGGAAGTGGCAGAGTTAAAGAAATTAAGATTTGCACTGGGTGTGACAAGGATGGACAGGATTAGGAATCTGTATATTAGAGGGTCAGCGCAGGTTGGACGGTTTGAATACAAAGTCAGAGAAGTGAGATTGCATTGGTTTGGACATGTGCTGAGAAGGGATGCTGGGTATA
This sequence comes from Protopterus annectens, assembly GCF_019279795.1. Classification (NCBI taxonomy): domain Eukaryota; kingdom Metazoa; phylum Chordata; order Ceratodontiformes; family Protopteridae; genus Protopterus; species Protopterus annectens. Next base: position 75,289,242 of record NC_056748.1, on the reverse strand, counting down.
TTGGGAAAAGGATACTAAGGATGGAGCTGCAGGTAAGAGGCAAAGAGGAAGGCCTAAGATGAGGTTTATGGATGTGGTGAGAGAGGACATGCAGGTGGTTGGTGTGACACAGCAAGATGCAGACAGGAAGAAATGAAAACAGATGATCCGCTGTGGTGACCCCTAACGGGAATAGCCGAAAGAGAAGACCTATGACACTTCTGATTAGCATACTTTTAAGTGTGTTGCTTTATTACGTCATGATAAATCACTTAACCTTATAATGCCTTTTTTGTATACTTCCATTTCACACCCATACCTCCTTATGGCGTCAAGAATTTTTTGGGGTCTGACTTCTTTAAGTGACTTACCAGTTAATAGTAGTCAGCATTAGAAAGGGCAAAATGATACTAAGATTGTTAAGTCTTAAGATGTCCTACAATGAAGAAATTAACCTTTGGCACTTGTTACTCATATTTATGTTCCTATTTTCATAACTGAGAGACCTACATGCTATTGAGGTATATGCTATGAAACACCAGTGTGTGAGACAGGATAATTTCTGGACTGAAAATGCTGGTTTATATCCCACCATACTGGAAATATTGCTATTTGTTTGTTTGTAATTATGAAAATAAGCAATATTTCCATAAGTACTTAACATGTCAAAAAACAAGTAACTTAACAAACTGTTGTATGACATTAGGTGAACCTTATATGCTTTTGAATAATACTGTCTTAGCTATTTGAACTGTTAAACTGCACATCTTGAGAGATATCCACTATTATTTGTATTGCTAATTATGCCATTAAATGTATGTTTTAATATTCCTGTAAATATCTCAACAAACATGCACTTACTTACACAGGAATTTCTTGTTTTTATGTGAAGGCTTAAGTCTGTTTAACAAAAAAGTTCTTATACTATACCTCTAGGCTGTAGAGTTTCAGAATATGAAAATTTGTAACAGTTTAGAAAAGATAAAGTACAGTTTTGTACCTACCATAAATGTAGATGTCCGAACTGGATAGCATCTGCAGTCATAACAAGTGGGTTGTCCTGTCGTCAGGCAGCCCTGCAGTCGGCCGGATTCCAAAGTCCGGGTCCGGCTTCGGCTGATGTCGCACTCCACCCGACGTCATCTCTGTTGGACTTCGAGTATAAAAGCATCAGCCGACGCCATTTTCCTCAGTGTTTCTTGCCCCAGATGCCAGTAGCCCTCTTGCAGGCTAAAATTTGGATAGATGCCAATGTTTCCAAATAGATAGAGGTAAACACAACAATAAGCATGTATGTACATATATACAAAACAAATACACCATAAAAGACTCCCCCCCAACAGCTAGCTATTAGGAGGGTAAACACCCTAGGAGTACCACAGAGGGGAAGGAGGGAGGGTAATCCTGACTGCAGATGCTATCCAGTTCGGACATCTACATTTATGGTAGGTACAAAACTGTACTATGTCCTTCATGGATGCATCTGCAGTCATAACAAGTGGGTAGAATACCATAGCCAACTAGGGGAGGAGGATAAAAGTAGATTATGGTGTGTTTAGGATCCCTTGCAGTACAGCAGTGGCAAACCCTGCTCGGGATCTGGAATATAGAGGCAAATTATAATGCTTGGCAAATGTATGCACGGAGGTCCAAGTAGCCGCCTCAATAATGTCTTTGGTTGCCACTCCTCGTAAGAAGGCTGTGGTAGTGGCTGTTGCCCTTGTAGAATGAGGTCTTATGTTCTGTGGAATTGGTTTTCCATGGAAGGAGTAACAGTATCGTATGCAATTTCCTATCCATTTGGAGATTGTCTGTTTGGAAATAGCTTTTCCTTCCCTTCCTGTTGCATAGGCTACAAAAAGTTGGTCAGTCTTTCTGCTATTTTTTGTTCTGTCCAAGTAGTAGCGTAGCTGTCTATGTACATCCAAGGTATGCAGTATTCTTTCCCCTCTGTTTTGTGGGTTGGGAAAGAAGGTAGGTAGGTGGATTGCCTGGTTTAAAGACACTCTGGATACCACCTTGGGCATAAATGTAGGATTAGTCCTCATGGACACTCTATCTTGGTGGAAGATTAGGAAGGGTTGCACTGCCATCAAGGCCTGTAGTTCTGAAACCCTCCTTGATGAAGTAATTGCCAGTAGGAAAGCAGTTTTCCATGACAGGTGTTGTAGGTCTGCTGTTGCTGCTGGTTCAAAGGGTGATAGTGTCAACTTTTCTAGCACAAAGTTTAAATCCCAAGCTGGTAATGGTGGTTTCCTTGGAGGTTTTACATTCTTGATTCCTCTGAGGAACTGCCTGAGCAAAGGGTGCGAAAAAACAGGTGGATCAAAGCTGTATTCTGCTGAAATAGCTGATGCATGTATCTTGATGGAGGAGTAGGACAGGCCTGAATGAAGAAGTTCGGCCAGATACTCCAGAATGTTAGGCATATCTATGTTTGACACATCTTTTCCTCTTTCCGTACTCCAAATGACAAACCTTTTCCATTTTCCAGCATAGTTCCTTCTTGTTGAAGGTCTGCGTGCTTCAAGAATAATGTCTTTAACTCTTTGGGAAAGTTCTGGATTAGCTGCTGCTATGTGATGTTCCATGCAGTCAGTTGCAGCGTTTTTAGGTTTGGATGCATGATGCTGTAGTTGTTCTGAGTTAACATCAAAGGCATCAGGGGTATTGGCCACATATTGTTCCGAGACATGCTCTTCAGTAGTGGGTACCAGTGTTGTCTTGGCCAGTTTGGAGCTATCAGGATTATCCTTGGACATTCTTCCTTGATTTTTAGTAGTACCTTGTGTATCAAAGGAAGAGGTGGGAATGCATATGCTGTTAGGCCTTTCCAGTTGAAGGAGAGTGAGTCCACTTTCCATGCTAGTGGGTGGAATGTCCTTGTGCAGAATTTTTTGAGCTGGTGATTGAGAGGTGATGCGAATAGGTCTATCTGTGGCATTTCTTTGAGATGGTCTTGAAGATGTCCGGGTGCAGCTTCCATTCGTGGGCATCCGAAGTGGTTCTGCTTAATATGTCTGCTAGAGTATTGTCTTTCCCCGGTACAAATATTGCCTGTAACTGAATGTTGTAGCTGAGTGCCAGGGTCCACAGCTCCAAGGTCATTCTGCATAGGGGGTATGAATGAGTGCCTCCCTGTTTGTTGATGTACCACATGACTGTGGTGTTGTCTGTCCTTATCATCAACTGGCCCTCTTTGAGAAATGGTTTGAACTTTTGGATTGCCAGTTTTACTGCCAGCATTTCTTTTAGATTGATGTGCAGGTGAAGTTGATCCTGTGTCCACAATCCTTGCACGCATTTGTCCAGCATGTGGGCCCCCATCCTAGGTCTGAAGCGTCTGTTGTGATGGTCTGGCTTGGTTGACATCTGCGAAAGGGTAGGCCTGGGTTTGACTGGCATGCCTGAGCCCACCATAGGAACTCCTGTTTTAAGCATGGAATTAGTGGGATTTCTGTTTCTAGACTGTGTCTGTGTTGGGACCATAAATTCTTTAGGTACCACTGTAGTTTCCTCATATGTAGTCTGGCAAATGGGACCAAGATTATGCATGATGCCATGAAGCCCAAGGCCTGCAGAACTTTTCTTGCTGTTAACTTGTTCAGTTTTGTTAGTGCCAAGAAGTAAAGAGGAAGTTCTTTTGTTTTTCTGTAGTCAGGAATGCCATTTGTTGTACTGTGTCCAATTCAGCCCAAGAATGTCCTTGTTTGGGATGGTATCAGCCTTGACTTTTGTAAATTGACTGTGTATCCCAGTCCTTGTAGCAAGTAAATGACCCTTTGTAAATCTGTTGTCAGCTTGCTTTTGTTGTCCCCTTGTAGCAGGCAGTCGTCCAGGTATGGGTAAATTTGAATTCCCTGTAGTCTGCAATGGGCGATTACTGATGCCAGGCATTTTGTGAATACTCTGGGCAGTAGATAAGCCAAAGGGCAATGCTGAGAATTGATAGTGCTCTGATCCTGCAAGAAATCTGAGGTATCTTCTGCAGATTGGTCGAATGGGGACGTGCAGGTATGCCTCCTTGAGATCTAGAGTTACCAGCCAAGACTCCTTGCCCAGCATGGGAAGAAGTTGCTGTAGGGTCAGCATTTTGAATTTTGGGACAATGATGTATGTATTTAAGGTGGACAGGTCGAGAATTGGTCTCCAACACTTTTCCTTTCTTGGAACTAGGAATAGTCTGGAATAGAACCCCCTTCCTTGTTCTGCTGTTGGCACTCTTTCCACAGCTCTCATGTTTGCTAACTCCATTATCTGGCGTAGAGCCTCTGTTTTTTGATTTGGAGGTAGATTTGGCATTCCTCTTTTGACTGGTAAAGTGTGGAAGTGAAACCGGTAACCTTGATGTATGGTTTGTAAAATCCACTTGTCTTTTGTTATGTAGTGCCAGTTCTTTGAAAATAAGGTTAACTTTCCGCCTAGAGGAGCTGCTATCTGTTCCCTGGTAGGCGGATTTAGGATTAAGTCACTGTGGTTGTGCTGATGTAGTGGCAGTGGCTGTGTCTGTGCCTCTGTTGTTACCTTGCCACTGTCGTCCTCTGTAGGCACCTCCTCTGGATTGGTTTCTGCCCCTTTGAAATTTTGTGGAGTCAGGAAAGGACCAATTTTTGGCAGGCCAGTTCCTGCTAAACCTTGGGGGTTGAACCTGCAAGAAATCTTTAACAGTTTGAACAGATTTTGCCTTTTCTTCCATTTTCTTCATAACCTGCTGGGCAGGTGTACCAAACAAACTTGTCTTGTCCATAGGAGCATCTAGCAACTTAGCTTTAACATGATCCGGTAAAGCTTGTTCCTTTAGCCATGCATGCCTTCTTATCACTGTGCCTGTCATGGCTGATCTAAATGAAGCCTCCAGTGCATCATAGCCACATTTTAAGGAATGGTTGCTAACCTGTTGTATGTTATTTACCATCTCTAATACATATTTCTTATCAAGAGATTCATCAGTGGTTAGTTTTTAGTTAACTGATCAAGCATAAACTCTTGGTATTGTATCATGTGAAACTGACAGTTTAAAGCTCTAGCTGAGAGAGTAGCTGAAGTGTAGACCTTTTTACCCCATCTGTCTAATGACCTTGCTTCCCTTTCAGAAGGAATAGGGTTTTAGCTGTGGTCGGCTACTGCCTTGGGACCCTGGGATATAGTTTCTGGGTCTGCAAGTGGGGCCTTGTAAAGGTGGTGATGAGTATCTGGCACCCTGTAAAATCTGTCTGGTTTGGCAGGGGCTGGGGGTAAAGAATCTGGAGCGGAGCAAACATCATTGAAAGCATCATCCACCACAGAGAGAACAGGAGGTATAGCTAAGGGCCTGTGCTGTGGGAGGTGCAGAAAGGTCCTAAGTCTTTTTCTGGAGTCTGAAAAATCCTGTTGCTGCCATTGGAACTGTTCTCACATGGCATGCAAGGTTTCCCCAAAGGAGAATTCTTCTGGTGGGGAAGCAGCTGGAATGGATTCTTCAGCATCAGAATCTTCAAAATTGGAGAAGGGAGCCTCTGGCTGGTCAGTTATGTCTGATTCATCAGCAGAATCATCAGAAGACACTGGCTCAGGAGGCTCTGCCCTAGGTCTCTTCTCTGGGGGCTGAGAGGCCCTGTCTGGGTGAGATTGAGATCCTCTAATTAAAGAAATTAAATCTTCTGCCAAAGAAAGCATTTGAGAACTAGAAGAGGGCCTGGATTTTGGGGGGTTTAACAGGCACTGTTTTAGTAGTCTTGGCTGCTTTAGCCCTGGCGAAGGCCTTAATGGACATGGCTGCTGGAGGCCTAGCAGCACCACGTGCTGGGGTAGAGACATCCAAGGGGATGGTGTCTGATAAGTCAACCACCGTAGTGGGTAAAATTTCTGAGGTCGATTCAAGAGTTGTAGCAGGGGCCTCAGTTGTAAGAATAGGTTCAGCTGTACTTTGATCAGTTTTCTCGGTTTCGGCCGAAACCGAGACACTCCCGGTTTGCTTTACCGTGGTTTCGGCTGAAACCGCGGACCGCGAGTGTCGGTCTTTATCTTTGCGTATTTTGGTAGATTGGGTAGTCGGAGGATCCGGCGGCATAATGTACGCAAAATCAGAACCGAAAAACTGTTCTGCAAACTCCGACCGACGCCTAAGCGTTCGTCGGTTGAAAGAGGCACAGGCCGAACAGGCTGCTACGTCGTGGGCTGGGCCTAAACAAGGCAGACAGTAAGAGTGGAAATCTTTATGAGGTATTTGTTTCCCACAGGTTAAACAATTGTTAACTTTTTCTGACATCGGCTGAGGCAAGAAAGAGTCCCCAACGGGGTACTTAGCTTTAGAAGTCTTCGAAGTAGTATTCGGTAGAAGTAATCTCTGGATCCGACCGACCGGCACTTGTGAACAGCTTCTGCTTCGGGCGCCACGCGGCAAGAAAGACTGAGGAAAATGGCGTCGGCTGATGCTTTTATACCCGAAGTCCAACAGAGATGACGTCGGGTGGAGTGCGACATCAGCCGAAGCCGGACCCGGACTTTGGAATCCGGCCGACTGCAGGGCTGCCTGACGACAGGACAACCCACTTGTTATGACTGCAGATGCATCCATGAAGGACATTTTGGGGTTTGTGTGCATTACAGTATATTATTGTATTTATGGAGAAGACCAGGATACATTGACTATTGTCATAGAAAAGAATGTTTCTTTTTGATAACTGTTATTTATACAGTTTTAATAGCATTTTTCACAAAATATTTACATTTGTTTTTCTTATGCTTTTTTACATTTATTTTCCAGAAAATACTCTGCAATGCAAGATGTGTATAGGCTGCTAAAGGTGTGACATTCCACACCACATGCGTTAATGAGTTAAGTTTTAGCAATTCATGAATGAAGAAAGGCAACACTCATGCCTCTGCACAAAGGTGGGCCATCTACAGACCCTGGAAACTACAGACCCATAAGACTCACTAGTCTTATATGTAAAGCCATGGAAAGAATTATCATGGAGATGATCAACAGAGATATAGTGAACCTCCAGACACTGGACCCAACCCAGTTTGGTTTCGTTAAGGGCAGATCATGCATACTCAACCTGGTGAACTTCTTTGAGAAGGTCACCAAAGCAATAGATGAGGGCAAAATTGTTCACACTGCCTACCTTGACCTAGCCAAGGCATTTGACACAATACCCCACTAGGGCATTGTTAACAAATTCAAGAGGTTAGGTACAAACCTGTATGTCACACGGTGGATAGCCAACCGGCTGACAGACAGGACCCAGGAAGTTAGAACTGGAGAGTCCACCTCTACAAAGAGGCCATTCACAGGTGGAGTCCCTCAGAGATCAGTCCTTGAACTGCTCCTTTTTGGCATTTATTTCTCAGACGTCAAGGCCAATGTCAGTGGGCTCTGGCTGACTAAATCTGCAGATGACTGCAAATTAGGAGCTGTCATTGTATCTGACACTGACACAAATGTTCTCCAGGAGGGGCTGACACAGACAAACAACTGCTGTCAGAGCCATGGACTAAAACTAAATGCCAAGAAATGCATAACAGTATCCTAGTATCCTTTGGGAAGTCATCCATCCCTGGTAACTATCATATTGACAACACATCCCTTAGAGCTGACCCAGTAGTCAATGACTTAGGGACACACATAGATAGTAATCTAGCCTTTGATCAACACATTTCTACAGTGATGAGGAAATCATTCTATGTTGTGCAACTTATAAACAAAGGTATGGCATCTAAGTCCAAGGAAGTAATTGTTCCACTGCATTCGGTATTCAACAGACCTATCATTGAGTACAATGCCCCCTTTGGTATGTACCTAACCAGGTATATCCAACAACTGGAACGTCCATAGAGGTTTCTCACAAAAAGAATACAGGGTGTAAGTGATATGTCCTATGCAGAATGCCTCAAGGCCCTATCCCTGTATTCTGTACCCTACAAGCTTTTGAAGGGAAATCTATGCCTGGCATATACGGCAATGTCAGACCCCACTCTGATGAAACTCCTGCATATCCACAAAACAAACTGCACCAGAATTACCCGTTCTAAAGAATTAAATCTTGCCTGAGATAAAATAGAACCTGCTGGAGAGATAGGTATGTGTCTCAGAGACTACTCCATCTATGGAACAGCTCTCAATCCATGTGAAGCAGAGTTCCTCCCTAACCCAATTCAAGTGCAACTTGGACAACTGGATGGGAGACTGGAAATTCATCCCTGATTTGGCACCTATGTCTCTAATGGACACAGGTAACCTGTAAATGGTTCATCTCCCAGGCCTATGCTTACACTTACCAAGGGTATCAGAAGTCATCTGAGATTTGGGATGCATAGCTGGGCTTAAAAAGACCCTTGTGGTCGTTAGCCTAGTAACCAACTATGGACAACTGCGAGAACTGTAATAAGTAGCAGTATTGTTCTTTTTAAGGAAAATGCAGGGAAGATTAAATATCGTGTGTGTACACAATTGGTGAAAGGTTAAAAGTAGGTACACAATACCTAACCTTCTTAGTAAAAATACAATATTTATCTGCAGTTGAAGAGATTCCTGGACTTTGTAAATAAAAACACCCTGGACCAATTAATGCATAGAGTTTAAACCATACTGTCTAAGGATTCTAAAATTCCTTAGGACCTGAAAGTCAGAAACAGTTTGGACACAGTATATCTTTAGCCAGAAGTAGATAGTTCCTAGTTAAATTTATTAAAGATTTTCTAAATATTATTGGTCTTTCTGAATGTTTTATTTTCAATTATCTGTGCAATTTATTTACTGTCTGCATATTTACTTAGAAAAGAAATGCTTTAATGTAATTCATGAAAAGAATTGTATTTGTCCAGGCTGAGACTGAAATAGGTCCATTTGGATGAGTGCTCTACCCTGGCTACCAAATTGAATAAATATAATTCTTCAAGTTTGAATGCTTGTGGCTGACACTTTATTTATGAGCATAAGGGTTTATGGATTGTACCTGTGTACCAAACTGTGTGGTGTCCAACCTTGCAGGGTAACTACTCAGAGTAACTCATTGACATCTAAAGGCTGGCTTATTTTAAGAGTAAAAACTATTCTTGTTTTGCTAGTTTTGATTAAGTGGTAGCAGTGTATCTTAACATTTGGAGAGGAGAACGTTGGTGCTAGAGTAACCATTTACCCCATATTGAAGAATATGAAATGAGCATGTGCTCAGAATAGTTCTGGTCATTTCAACAGCTAATGCTTAGACTGAATGGTAGTCACTAGGCTCAGTGTGAGGGTGTGAAATCTTGAGGAGTAAGTGATTATAACTTTGACGTGTAGTTATGTAGTATGAAACTTATCTGGGTGTGGCAGGTGTTGGCTATTACTCAATGCAGCATTGCACATTTACAGTACATCCTTAAGGCAAACTGCCCTTTGCATTTTAATAGGAAACTGGTAATGAGAGTTAAGCCCAGTTTTGCTGGTTCCATTGCACATTCAAATGTTAATGGCAGCAATGTGTAAGTTAGCCTGCAGACTGTTTGTCACGTATTAGTTGGTTGTAGCAGGTGGGGCTACAAACATCTGTCACATTAGCTGGTAGGCAACAATATAAAAGTGTGTAACCTGTCAGAATTTATTAAGCAAACTATGGTCTATTTTTCAGGTGGTGGTATTTGTGGGTGGGTGTGTGTGTCGTAGTGACCATTTCAAAAATGTCCACCTTGACAAAATGTTTTACACTGCTCAAGTCTAGAATCAACCTCCACTAATCTCAAGCACAAGAAAGCACACAGTTCTATGACTATCTGCCTCACCACTGACTTCAGTGCATATATCTGCCTTAAGAACAAGTATATGGAACCCTTGCAGAACAGAAGCAAAATGCTTTTTTTTTAGACAAACTCTACTCAGATACCTCTGGTAGCTAGTGCAGAAATCTGAAGCTCTGAGTTATTATTGAACTGCTTTTTGTGCCCAGGAAAACATGGTTTGATTCCCTCCACCTCCATTTGCCTACTGTGTGACTCTGAGCAAGTCACTTAACCAGACAGCACTCCAGGATTAGACCTGAAAGGGGACAATTATATCCATCACATTTACCCAGTCAACAAATATGTGAAATGAATTAAACCTATCAGCATACCCTGCTGACAAAATCTGTAGAAAAGGAAACCCAGATGTGTCAATGATTTATTTTGCTTTATTTCACTTTAAAGTGACAATCCTGTTTCATCACACATGGATGTTTCAGTAATTTTATTTATTTTTTATTCATTTTTAAATGGCATCCAAGACTATTTTATCAAATTGGTTCAAATCCACAAATGTTTTAACTAATCCAAATGTGCACATTTTTATTAGGTTAGATTACTTGGGATGCAAGGGAAGTAAGAGACTTTCTTCCCACTTAACCCAGGGTTATACACTTGCAGATTTGAATATGTTCCATGGAACATGTTAATAGAATTAGGATTCACTTCATAGTTAACTGGTTTCATGTATCATATTCTGCTTTGGTATCTGACAACTGTTTTGACAGCAACACATTCTTTGGTAGAGGTAAGATGAGCTTCAGTGTCACAGGCCTAATACAGAAAAAAGAAGAGGATAGGATGGCATCACTCTAAAAGAATAAAGCTACTCCAAATGTCATTACTGAAAAACTTCCTGTTACTGGAGGGGAACATCAAACTAGAAAATCCCTTGGGACTAAAAAGTGTTCCACTTCTGCCTAATGACCTTCCCCTACCAGGATACCTGTGTCTTGAAGATCAGACCTAAAATGAAGAATTCTTACTCTAGTCACATTTTTGAGGAACAGAAACCTCCTTCGTCATTCTTCCTGGGCTGAAGACTGTCACAGCATACACCAAACTTGGCAAAACATCGTGTCACTTTATATTTTAATAATCTGACCAATTACTGAACACAGTGTTGTATTTAGCCTTCAAACAAGCCATCTAAAAGAACTTGAAAAAGTATGATTCCTTACTAAAACTAGAACTAGAGCTATTCAGAATTTAGCAACTGACATTATTCTGTTTCTTACAAGTTACTATCAGGTGCCCTCTGCTTTGTCTATAAGTTTACATTTCACCATCACACACTGGCATACCTCTCAACCTTGAAACATCAAAAATCTGGACAAGGCCCATGAAAAATAGGTACAAATCTGTATGCTGTTTAACATAAAATTTGCATACATAATTATGTAACCCCACCCACTCACGTGGAATTCTGGGATACCAACTTTTGTGCAAACTGAAGAACAGACAACCAAAATATGGCACCAGATCAGAGTCCCCCTGCAGCCATTCCAATGTTCCATTACTTGGCTACTTTGCCCCATTTACCATAAACACTAATGTGTGCATACTGCTTTACTTCTAAAATGATTATTTGGATTTTATTTTTACATCTTACAGCGCAATGTACAAACAGCAATAGACATCTGTTAAACAAATCAATACGGTCTCACAATGAAAATAGACTTGGCATTAAACCTTCTCTGCCCTTGAAACTGACATTCATTAAAATTGCATTGAAACCTACACCACATCCAAAGAAATTACATCTGGCCAGTGGTGGATAAAGATTACCTTTGGGTTGTTTTCAAATCATTGGCCCCTTGCACACAAAACAAGAAACATACATGTGTTCTTTGATAAACCTTCCTGACTTTGGTAAATGATATTCCTTGTAAAATACAGCACACTTGTTAGAGCACATTTTAAATGTATTGTTTGAACATTTTTTCAGTAGGCAATGAAACGAAATGCATGAAACAGTAATGACAAAACTGCACAGTTTAGAACATTTCCATCATAAAAGTCTACTTATGCACACACACACACACAATATACATATAAAAATAGAATGACAGTAGTGTAAGGCATAGGCATCTTGCACAGCTTCTTGCACTCATTTTCAATTTAAATTTTTTTTTGGGGGGGTGGGGGGGCAAAACACCAAAAACCAGGGACACATTTTAAATATATTGGAAAGTTGCTAGAATAGAATGTTGTGTTACTAACATGCATTTCATTGACAAGTCTTGAACACAGGATTCTATGCACTGCCATCAGAACAACATACCACTATGCCAAATCAGCAGCTTGTTTCCCCAAAGCATAGGAAGACTGAAACTTAAATGGCTATCATTTAGTGCCGTCAGAACATACCACTATGCCAAATCAGCAGCTTGTTTCCCAAAGCATAGGAAGACTGAAACTTAAATGGCTATCATTTAGTGAATTCAGTTCTCACTTCTCACAATAGTGCTCAACCTCTTAGCACACAAAACCTGGACAAAGTCAACAATGGGGGAATACATCCCCAAATTAGGTACACATTTCAAATACTGATCTTATAAACTTAGAAAATTGCTAGAATAAAAGGTTTTTGTTACCATTTATTTTCTGAGGAATATAAAGTCTGAAAATGCCTGTCATTATTCAATAAATTCAACCTTCAGTGATTTGTCACAAACATCCTAAAACCACACAGAGTTTATGAGGAACTGAACAAAACAAATTCACAAGTGGTGGTGGCTAGGGACATTTGGCTTTTTTTACCCTATACCCAGGGTACAGGGTTTGAGCCCAAGTATCTCCAGCCACCAGGTGCATTAAAATGGGGATATTTTCACACACACACACAGATTTAGATATTAATGTAGCTATAGATATTTTTAAATATCTATAATAGCATAAAATGCTGCAACTCACTACAGGTTTCTACTGAAATTTTGTGGAACAAAGGCAGATTCTGGCCTTAAGAAGGTAAGAAAATAAGGGTTAAAGAGAGAGAATTAAGTCAGTCCAAGTTCACACAATCTGTATATATAGATCACTGCTGTAATAGTTTACCTTCCAGATAAGAACACAGTTCAAAGCTTTATACTAACAGCTCCAAATACTATTATAACTATGTAGGTAGCTTCTCCTAACAGCTTCTAAACAACCATTCTTTCTTTTCATCTTCTGAATATGTTAAGTAAATGCAGACCATTCTTCCATTCACAGGGTAGTCCTTCAGACTGCCTTACACCAAACACTCAGTGTGAACTCTGGCCTCCACTCTGCAACTTTTCCCAAGACCTTGCAGGCCATAAATCTATCTCCATCTCATGCTTCTGCTTCTCATATACTCTCTGGGAAAACACATTGCCACGTGTCTGTCTTCAACAAGCCCTCTAAGAATTGTCTCTACATTTAGCAAATCTTCAGCTAACACTTAGAAGATTATGTTTATGTAATTATTCACCCAAATGCATTAAATATGATAGCAAGGTGAGGTATGGTATGGCTGTACAAAGCATTTAATTTAAGTGCTTAGTAATGTGCATTTTAAATTATACGGATGTTTTTCAGCAATGACATTCGCTCTGCAGTTGCCCTCCACCATGTGTGCTATCCATTCTGTTGTACAAATAACAAGTTGCCATAGTAAATTTGCTGATAGAACATCTTTAATTTTTATAAATACTTTTACAATTAAAAGCATCCAGTACACACACACACACACATACTCCGTTTAAAAGCAAGCATCAGCATTTGACGTTTCCACCCCATTACCTTCTCATTCCACAAAACGTCTGTTCGAACGAAAAGCAGCAGCATTTGAAGTTTCAACTTTCCGCCCGTTACCTAACAATCCAAACTGACAGGCTCGCCTCGCATCTAACGTCCCTTACAATCCAAACTGACAGGCTCGCCTCGCATCTAACGTCCCTTACAATCCAAACTGACAGGCTCTAACGTCCGTTTGAACACATTTCCCGAAGCATTTGAAGTTTCAGCCCAGCCAGCGTTTGAACAGTAGCCCGGTGCTTACATCATTTGAATAGCCAAGATGGAAATTTATGCAGAGCTTAATTCTGAATGGCTGGTAGTACCGACGGCGCTGATGTCATTGCGCACGGGATGACGTCAGCCAAAACAGCGCAAAATGTAAAAATAAAGTGAAAAGAAATCGGAAATGATGGGGTGTCACTCGGGAATCGTGGCACCTCATCATTTGGACCCCAAAACTCAGTAAAAACCGAGTAATTTGGGATGGTTGGGAGGTATGCACACTGGTAAAGTGCCTGCAGTATTCATACACTGATCAATCTCATAACTCCCCTTGACCTTCACTGAGGAACAAGACCTCAACTCCTCCCCCTTACACAATTGCTTTATGTCACCTGCAGACAGTAATGCACTCTTACCGGCAGAGGGCCATGAGCTGTGACTTGGTGATGCTGATATTCATCCAAACTGCTTTATGCATAAAACTGAAACTTAACTGCTACACTGTATACCAGAGATGATAGTCGCTACAGGTCAGGAGGACATCATCTATAAAGAGCAAACCAACCCTCACAACCCTAAAGTGGATACCCTTAAACCTCAAATACACTTTGTATTCTTGTACTATGAATAGGAAGGGATACAAGACATATACTTGGCAGAGTCCTATACTAACTTTGTTAATGTATTCAACTTAATGATAAGAATGCAGGACTTTTGCTTTGTAAACTCAGGGATCAAATGACATTAGTGACCTTGGGACCCCATAATGCTATGTAAATTTCCACTCAGGTCTATAAAAAAACATGTGGAGTATGATAGTGACATCTTGTGACACCACAATATCTGAGTAAGGAGAAACACCTGGTCCATTATTTCATATCTAGAATGGTATCTGCACTGCACCTCCTGACTCAGAGGGTCAACTATGAGGAGGCTCCATTCCACCATCCTGGCAAAGGCTTTCTCTCTGTTACACTGAGAAGTGAAATCCTTCTATAATTGGAACACATTTTCCTGTTTCCTCTATAAGAAAATGAATATAGCCATCCCCATTTGCCAATCCAAAGGTACAGTACTGGAGTTCCACAGAAAAATGCATAGCAGCATTAACCTCAACACCCCAACAACATCCAGCTCCTTCAGCATTTCCAGTCAGATCTCACAAAAACTGGTATCCTTGTCATCATGTTTAGCTGATGCAGAGGCCTTCGCTACAGTAATAGACTCAATCTTACAAGTTATGTGCTCAAAGGGTGTAATATCTATAGGGTTCAGGTGATTCTTAAAGTGTTCTTGGCCATTTGTTGGCAAAATCTCTGTTCCATTGCAATTACAATGGGGGACTACCTATCCTTGCTCAAAACAACCATCCCAGTGTCCCATGCTACAGTCATCAGATGGTTTGCCAGAACATCTCTGTGGCCAGATGAAAGACATTCTCCATAGTTTTACAAACTCCTCGCATACATGAGCCCTCAGTTCAATGACTGTAACAGTTGCAGCCTTCCTGTTCTGTCAATAATTTTCAGTCAGATCTGGAAACCTCCATGCTAGCATTGCAAGCAAAGTCTCTTAGGTGCCCACAAGATGATCCCTCTTAGGTGTCCAGAAGTGGGTCTAAGGGTTACTGTCATAACAGACATCAATCACCTTTTACTTACAGCTACAGGCTGCCACCTCAAGTACTGATGTGTTGAGCAAGGTATTTTGGACTCCAGGTCCCCAACTTTTCCAGATATTGAAAGCAGCTCTTCCTCAAGTGAAAGCTGAGCTCATCAGGATGGAAGCTGGATAACCTCATTACATGTCTGGTTTTCCTGGATCTGGCAAGCTGTTGTCCAAGTCATCAAACCTGCTTAAAATAAAGTAGTGATCAGTTGACAGCTCAGTAGCTCTCCTAATTCAAGTGTCCACTGGATACTAAATCAGGTTAAATGTCACAGCTCCAAAGTTATCATTGCCCTGAGGCTCAAGGTGCTGTGGTACACACTGCACAATACATCTGAGATCTGCCCTCCCTAATGGTCACCTCCAAAGTAAGAGAAAGGCCATCTACTGACTGAGAAACTTTGTTCAAGAACCAGTGCTATCTGCAAATGTAAGACTACCTTTATCTAACTGGTATTCTTTAATCTCCCACATAACTGCTGACAACTTCCCTATTGGTACAGTGGTATTTCATGTCCCAAAAGTCAATTCCCACTCTCAGACTCTAGTGTATCTTAATCTTTCCCACTCCTGCCTGACACTGTGTCTGACCGACATCTTTCACCTCACGTGTGCTGTGCACAGCTCCCTATTGAAAGAAGACTCAGATTGCCAAATCTCAACATACCAAAAAGAAAAGAGGGAAAAGCCTTAAAATACAACATAAGAGTGAATATCGAACATCACTCTCCTTTAAACTTCTTTCTTTTGCAGACAGGCAACCCTCCCCCCATGTGCACAAGCGTACACACACAGACACAGACACACACACACACACACACACACACACACACACACACACACACACACACACACACACCAAACTTATACATATCAACTCTAAGACTTCCATACCTCAAAGAAAAGGAAATATTCCAAGAAATGACAATCTCAGACTTATATATATATATATATATATATATATATATGTCCAGATTTTTTGTACTTCGGTAACCACTTTTTGGCACATAGTTATTGCTGAACTCACAAAGCAGTTCCCTTCATTTTTTTTCAGGCTAAGCCTGACCATGCTATTCAGATCACACATCCACTAGCTACCCACATTTGGCTCTAGGGATGTAAACCTATGTATTCCTTTTCTGAGCTTATTCTTTGACCGAACTACCATGGGGTATCATACTTCTAAAGTTTTATCTGGAAGTTCATTTTAGATCAGTCCACCAAAAGTGATCCTACCAGGAACAGAAAGCTTCAGACAATATACCTCTAGAGAGCACATGGTTATGCACACCACTCCATCAGGATAAGGCCCCAATCTCAGGAATAAAGCAACTTGAAGCTACAATATTTTTCATCATCTGTCTTTTTCAGGATGAGCCTTCACATCTCCTGGACAATATCCTGTGTTCCCATACCATGATCCCCCTTCATTGTTGGGTTTTAGTGAGAAAGGTTCCCATTCTACTATGCTTTAGTAATATTATTCCCATCAATCCATTATATTATTTCCTCTGGACTTCTTTCAGCAGCATGATGCCCCTATCCTTGAATAAAATCCAGAACTGCACACAGTACTCAGGGTGCAACCTTATTAGGACCTGGTAGAGTGAAAGCATTACCTCTTTGCTTCTAGAATTCATCTTCTTGAGCATTCACCTAAGAATTATGTTTGCTGCTATCATTGCTGTATCACGCAGCTCCTGGTGGATCAGTATCCTTAGACTTTCTTCTTCCATTCTGCAGTCAGTTGCACTCCACTTCAGCTGAAAATTCACAGTAGGGTTGTTGAGGCCCAAATGCAGTACTTTGCATTTCTCTGCACTAACTTCAGCTGCCACCCTTCTTGTTCATGTGGTCAACCTTTACAATTCCTACTTTGTACTCTTCCCCCACAATCATACATTCTCCCCTGCTTTAGCTGTCTTAGTGACATCAGCAGGGGTTATCATGTTGTTACTCTCTTAGAGAGATATACGAAACAAATTAAAGGGTGCTGGAGCGGGATTGATCCCCTCGATGCTTTCCTAGTCATTTTCCTCATTCTTGAAATCACTCCTTATACCATAACCACCTGTATCTTACACCTCAGTATGCAACACTCAGGTTACTCAGTCTTTGACTTATCCCCGACTTCTCCAGTTTCTATTGCAGCCTCATATACAAGACTGTATCACAGCCCTGCTGATGTCAAAACCAATCATTTTACTTGTATTCTTTTTGACAGTCTTACCTGTTACCCAGTCATAAAACTAGATTAAGTTTGTTTGACATCTCCTTCTGGCCATAAACACATTAGGTTTTTGCTTTTTTAGAGGATATAACTGTCCAGGAAACAGCCTTTCCCACAAAATATCTCTGCCACTGCACTTAGCCTAACAATGTCAGATACATTTTCCTGGATTTTTCCAGCACCCTCTCCCAAACATATAATGGCATTACAGTTACTGTACTCATTGTCTGAGAAACTTCATCACTAGAAAGTGATTCCCGAGGTAGCTTTTCAACAGATCTCCCAGATTACTGTCCACATTCCCGAGGACAAAGGGAAGCAGCCTAACTGCTCTTTTTTGCTTTGTCCTTCTAAAGAGCATTTATTTCCCCCTCTACTTCAACTTTTATGTTTGCTGGCTCTCACTGTAAGGTTGTGTTGAGAATTGAAGTGTTGTGTATTCTTTGTCATATGTTTCTATTGTCTATGACTTATTCTTTTGTTGTATCTCATTAGTTCACAAATACTGTGCTACAGTATTATTGTTGTCCATGATGCAAAGTAATTTGCAGTACTGGGAAGAGATATATTCTGTTTGGAAAAATCCCCTTTTTTCTTTACTTCAGGTCTTTGCAACCATGGGGTTAGTACATTTGGAGACTGGGGTGTGTAGTAAAGCCCTGATTGGGGGGGGGGGGGGCAGCATCACTGAAAAAAAACTTTTTCTGTACTTGCTGCTATGTTGTGAGATAGGATCCATTGCATTTCCAGTCCTTTACACATTTTAGTTACAATTATTTAATTTGCAACACCAAAATACTTGCTGCTTCATTATGACCACTGTTTAATGACAGGCAGGTATATAACCTATAAATATACAGTGATACAACACAAAGGTCAGCAAAACCTAACAGTTTCACAGTAACCCAAGAAAGCCATAAAAGATTTGCACCCCACAAGCTGGTTCTGGGATCTTAGTGTTTTGCCAAAAATTCTATAAATGACAGCCACAAACTGGTCATGTAACCAAGAAATATAGGAAGTCATTCATAGAAATCACTGAAAAGAACTAAAACCAACACACTGTCAACTAGTAGAAATACCACAAATGTAAAAATGAGATATCTGGAGAAATGAAGTGTGAAAGACCAGCTGCTCCCTGTATCATGAGGTTATACATTTTTAAGGGTAAGACCATTTTTACAACTTTCAATGAAAGGGGTCAAAAAATATGTCTAGAGCAACATGTCTACATTTATAGAGCAGGTTTGGCTTGACCCTTTTCTTCATATTCTTCATAGAGGTTGAACTATGACAATGTCACTATATGGACCGAAATGTTTTAGCTCTGCCCTTTACTTCTAAGTATAATGGAAAAAAATATCCTGTAATGGTGGCCTGTAGGAGTATGTTTGCAAACTGGTTAAAAGGCCTTATTTGAGATGGTCCTGATATTTCCTTTTTGTTTTCATTCTCTGTAGGGCCTTCCTAATTCAGCTTTTAAGATCACATAACTAACTCTTCCGAAGTTACCCGACATCATACATCACCTGTTGTATAATAAGTTAAAAAAAACTACAAAAAAAAAAAAACAGCAAAGCTAGAATTTTCACCAATAGAGGCCCATGGGATATATACAAATGACCGAATAAATCAAAAATGTAGAACAATTGTGGTTCAGAAAGTCAGGAAATCCAAAGACCAAACGGAAAGCCTTAACGCTGGTTTATTATTTTAAAAATTTCTTAGCGTTTTCGCCACTCAAACTGAGTAGCTTCATCAGAGGAACTATTTAAAAAGGCGCCAAACTTTTTGAATAATTAAATACAGATTGTCACATTACGTCACTTCCTTGTTGGCACAGACAGGAAGATACAAATAATTCCAAATACAGTTGATAAACATCAACATAAATGCTGTCAATCAACAGTATTAAATAGTAATAACATAAATTACTATAAACACATATTTAATCAGTAAAGTACATTCAAAAGTAAATTCAATGTTAGATAATATTAAATATTATTAAAAATATTATTTAAAAAATATGTGTATATATATATATTATTTGGAAAAAATTTATCTGTCCTAGATAAGTACAAAAATCAATGAATAACTATTTGATGGATGTTTAACAAATAAAACTAAAAAAAATTATTTTTGCTAAATGTATATAACCATATTTAATCATGGAAGGTTACAACATAAAAATATAAGAAGGTATAAAAAACATATGTAAAAATAGCAGTCAGTAATTTATCTCAAAAAAGACTTATATTTCAGCACAGGTGCTATATTACAGCTGTCATTTAATCCGGGAAAGTTGAACGCATCTAATTTAAGCTGCCATTCAAGCTCCCGGTTCTCCAATAATAGAGAAAAAGGGCCACCCCGTATAGTTACTGGTATATGATCAATCCCCATAAACTGAAAGCTGTGTCCTGGATTGTTGACTATATGTTTAGCCAGTGCATTTTCACATTTACCATGTTTAATAGCATAACAATGTTGGCAAATACGCTCGCTAAATTTCCTATCGGTTTTACCAACATAGAAAGCTAAACAACAAACACAAAACGCAATGTAAACAATAGACTTTGTTTCACAATTGATTTTGAATTTGATTTCATATTTTTTACTTCTGATGCAAAATGTACTGCCAGTCCGAATCACCTTGCACCAATTACAAAAGCCACAAGCAAGTGTCCCCTTGAATCTATTAAAAGAGTTATTATCAGGGTTCCTTTGTAATAGCTCTTTTATATTGTTTCCCCTTTTATACACCACTCTAGGATTTGTTCCTAATTTATCCGCTAATGAAGGATTACTAGATATGAAGTGCCAATTTTTCTGAATGATTTCTAAAATTTGATTAGAATTGTTATTAAATGTGGTAATGAAACTCAAAGAAAAAGAGCCCGTGGTATCATTGGCTCCTGTATTGGCACCCAAAGGGGAACTTGAAATAATTGCAGCATTAACTACATTCTCTCGGGTAAGTTGGACTATTGAATTTTCATGATTAAGCAGTGGTTTGTAAAACCCTTTACACCTCTTAGTTTCGACCTCAAATGTTAACTCATCTATCAAAGCCTGAGGATATCCACGATTCAAGAAAAGTTCTCTTAAAAATTCACATTCTTTAAGGAAGTCGGATGGTTTACTACACATCCTCACTGCCCTGACCAACTGCCCTTTAATTATGGCCCTCTTTTGTTTAAAAGGATGAGAACTTGAGTAGTGCAAGAAGGAATTACAATATGTGGCCTTCCTGTAGATTGTAGATAGGAACCTAGAATTAATTGGGTCCTTAATCAGTTTTACGTCCAAGTAGTCAATCTCTTCATTTGAGAAGTTGTATGTAAATTTAAGAAAATCTGTAGATTCATTAAGGGACTCAACGAATGAATAGGCTGACGATGCATCACCCTTGAAAAGGATGAAAACATCGTCCAAAAATCGAGTGTAGTAACAAATATACCCCATACGTTCTGGCTTTTTGAAAATGTTGTGTTTCTCCCAGTATGCCATAAACATGTTCGCTACACTGGCACCACAAGGGGAGCCCATCGCCACCCCCTGTTTTTGAAGATAGTAATCTTTTTCAAAAATGAAAAAGTTAGAAGTGAGAACGATGTCTAATAGTTCCAGAACAGTGTCAATTTCACTTTTTGGTGCATCGAGCTCACTCAACAAAAGGCCTATCCATTCTATGGCTTCCTGGTGGGGTATTGATGTGTACAAATCGACAACATTGATTGTAAGAAAGTTGCAAGAACTATTGTAGTTGATACTATTAATGTTGGATAAAAAGGATCAAGAGTCTTTACAGATACTCAGTTTAAGTTTAATGTACTTAGAGAGTAGAAAGTCTATGAATTTGGAACATGGGTATGACATAGAGGATCTCCCGTCCACTAATGCTCTCATAGGGGTATCTCTAAAGTTCTTGTGGACTTTCGGTATCCCAAACATAACTGGGACTTTGGGTGAAATGATGTCAATATTTCCTGCCAGATAGAGGTCCCTGAAGTATCCTCTCAATCTGTTGAAACAACTATTCATTTCGTTAAGTGATGAAATTCTATAAGCGGGGGAATTCAAAACTAGTAGCATTCTTTCTATATATTGTGCTTTTTCAAAAATGACCAAACCACCCCCTTTGTCTGGTTTGATAACTCTAACTGGTGAATGACATAAGTTGTTAAGAGCTGCTGGTTGTTCCTTCAATATGTTAGATGTATTCTTTTTAAACCAATGGAATGAATCCATATATCTAATGTCAAGTTCACAAATGTTTTCAAACATACGCAGACCAAAATGCAAAGGAGGGTTAAAAGTACTATGTAGTTTTAACAGATGAGTTGGAACATTAGTAACATTATTAAACAATAATTTCAGATTAAGTTTGCGAACAAAACATTTAAGATCTATCAATAGTTTAGCTACATCACATTGTCTTGAAGGAACAAAAGTGTTGCTAAGAGAAAGTAGTTCAACTAGTTCAGGCTCCAAAACTATTGTAGAGAAATTATAGATTTTAAAATCTCCTCTGCTATTAAATACAATACTAGGTGAATCAACATTATGTTCACTATTTACAGGACTTTGGGTGAAATGATGTCAATATTTCCTGCCAGAATGTTCCAATTCCTGTTCTTGCCCTTGTATTGTCGATTGTTGCGGTTCCCTAAAAAACTTTTATTGGGAACTGTATTAGCATTGTTGTCATTGTGATTGCTTAGACCCCCATTATGTGCCCCAAATTTCCCTCCATTTTTCCTATTCCTGTTACTCCGTCTAGGCCCACCCTGTGTTTCCTCAAAAGTCACATCGACATTGTCATTAACTGGTAGTGGATTATCATTATTATCCCCTATGATACTATTAGGGGTATCAATAACTTCTTCTTGTAAGTTAGCCCCTATCAATTTAGGGTAAGCTTTGTGCTGTTGATATGCGGCCCTATCCCTGAACAACTTTTTGGATTTGTTAGATTTCATTTTAATCATAAATGCATCTATACTGGTGAAGATGCTATTATAATCGAACTTGAATCTAAAAAAGTCAGTGTCAAGTTTAATGTCCTTTTCTAACTGATTGATTTCCTTTATAAGCTTATCTATATTGACAGAATAATGCTTAATTATAAGTTCTAACAATTGAGCGCCTTGTCTTTGAAAGAGCGCTGTCAAGTCCGACAAGAATTCTGTGTCAGGCATTAGGCTTGATGGAGAAAAGTTATTTCTAAGTCCTTTAGGTATAATGTCGTCATTTAGGCATTGCTTGAAGTATGCTACTTCAAGTTGTAACTTTCTAAGTTTCAGTACCTTATTATCAAATGTTTTGAGCTTATCCACGATGTCATCTGAACAGATAGGGTGAGGACCAACCATCGGCACCGGCGATTCCTTCATTGGAGGTTTAAAAAAGGAAGAAAAGTCTCCCGTGTTGGAGATCCACTCTGTTAGGGATGGAACGCCAATAAGTGCAGATCCAGGATTAAGAGAAACATCTGTTCCATTAAGTAGGTGGGTTGGTATCTCGTTTTGAGTGTTAGATGTTACCGGGTGGTGAACAGGCTGAGCCGCTGGCAAGGAACACTGCTCTGTATCTCCTGTTCGTTCAACCTGGGCTGTATTTCCTTGAGTCTCTGACGCAGCGGTAAATCCGATAGGGCATCTTTGTTCGATGCTATCCAGACGGAGATTCAATGAGTCCAATCTTTGAGAGACCGCCATCAGAAGTGAAGTAATATCCATATTGACGGGGGTGTCCGTCGAAAAAATGTTTGGACTTGTAGGACTCGCTAGACGATCAGAAGCCATAAACAAACTTGTAAAACCAGAAAACGAGAAGCAAACTGTAGAACAATTGTGATTCAGAAAGTCAGGAAATCCAAAGACCAAACGGAAAGCCTTAACGCTGGTTTATTATTTTAAAAATTTCTTAGCGTTTTCGCCACTCAAACTGAGCAGCTTCATCAGAGGAACTATTCAAAAAGGCGCCAAACTTTTTGAATAAGGGCCTTCCTAATTCAGCTTTTAAGATCATATAACTAACTCTTCTGAAGTTACCCGACATCATACATCACCTGTTGTATAATAAGTTAAAAAAAAACTACAAAAAAAAAAAAAACAGCAAAGCTAGAATTTTCACCAATAGAGGCCCATGGGATATATACAAATGACCGAATAAATCAAAAATGCTCACATAGTGTTTTTCCAGTCTTGGTAAATCATTCAGTTGAAGAAACAAATGACCATCAGGGAGAGTATTAAAACAAAAATAATAGTTTTAATTTGTTCAAGAAACATGTCTTTCAAACAAAACAGTTAAAAGTTAAGCACTTTCATCCTTGTTGGTAGGACTTCATCAAAACTAGTTATCCATTAAATAATACAGTTGTTATATAACATTGGTTCCTTAAAGTCATGTGACAACTGAACAATCAAAATTCAGTTGCCAAGGAACTGAAATTGGTACACCTTGTTTGCTGTAGCATAGACTAGATCCAGGCCTGCTGAATCTAGCTTTGTTTGTATGCTTGTTTGTTTGCTTGTTATTTCCATGAAATGCTAATACCACCTAAAACGTGGCTTTTCAGCGCTTCTGTGGATCCCTAGTGATATCTGCATTGCTTACTGTACTTATTTCCTTGTTTCACTTAAAAGAAAGTTACTGATTGTCATTTTTGCATTTAAGTTACCTGTAACACATTGCATTTAAGTTACCTGGCACTTGCTCACTAAAGCAATTGTATAAGTCAGCACTAAAAAATTAAAAGCACTACACCCTCACAAACTCCCCTTGAGTACCTTGTTCCCCATTGGCCCTTTATTTTCAATTATAAAGGAATTCCCAACACTATTCTAGCATGTCCAAAGGTCAGTTGTCAATCTCCTCTCCGGTCCAGCTGGTGAATCTGGGAATCTTGAGGCAATGTTACAACTGCCTCATGTACACAGACAACTCTCTCCTCCTCCCAACAAATTCCAACACATATGAGAGATGCATCCATATAGCCAAACTGGAGGCTAAGCTCTCTCAACTCAGTACTGTCGTAACCAGTCAGGAGGAGAAGGAAACCACACTCACTACAATTCCAGTCTCACATAGACCTACCACGACAGCAAACCAAACACATAAACACAAAAAAACATACTCGGAGGCTCTAAATAAAAATCTGCCTAAGCAGCAGAGACCTCCAAAGCAGACACCCAAGCAACCGCTACCCCACAACAAAACACGTGCAACACATAGCTCACAAAGCCAGTGTGCTGAACAGTCACAGCCTTTAAGGTTAAGCAACACACCTGATACACTTGTAATAGGTGATTCTGTCAGGCACACTGACGTCCCGCTCACCAGGCTGAACAAGGAGAAAGTCACGGTGAGCTGCCTGTCGGGCGCTAGGATCCACCACATAACACAAGACTCCGGTCACTCCAAGGCAAGTACAAATATGACTCTGTCATTGTCCATGCTGGTGTGAATGACCTGAGGCGTACCTCCCTGGACTACATGAAAAGAGACATAGAGGAGTTCTCTGAGCATGTGGCCCAGGTCGGTATGACCCTGACCTTGAGTAGCATCTTACCCTCACCAAGAATGATGCCACAATATGAAGACAAGATGATCAATTTCAACAATTGGCTTAAGTATTCAAAGGGGATCCAATGCCTGTCAGCCTGGGATGACATGCTCGACAAGCCACGATGCTTCGCTAGGGACGGCTTGCACCTGTCACCCCTGGGCTTTCGGATATTGGCAAAGGCTCTTGCTACCCCCATAGTGCCTTTTTTAGGCAAGGCACAAAAGACAAACCCACCTCCATAGGTATCACAAGGGATAAGAAACTAAGAGTAATGCTACTCAATGCCAGAAGTCTAAACCTGAAGATGCACGCACCTGAAACTCTCCTTAGCATGGAGAACATCGATATCTGTACAGTAACAGAAATCTGGTTCAAGGCTCCCGAGAGCACCCCAGCACTACCAGGCTATACCTCATACCATGCTTTTCGGCCCCAAAACTTGGACCGACCCACAAAAGGAGGGGAGTATCAATATTCGTCAAAGATACCCACACCTCTAGGTTGGTGGCACAGCACGAAGCATCAGAGATTATCCATGTGCAACTAACAGTGGGTAAAACTGCCTTCCAGTTTATAGCCTGCTATAGACCACCCTCCCTAAACCAGGAACCCCACTCGGCCTTCCTGAGAACACTGGAAAATATGAAGGTCTCTCCAAACACCATTATATTGGGCGACTTCAACTACCCAAACATAGACTGGGAGCATTACTCTAGCTCCAACACCCTAGCCCAAAGGTTCCTAGAATTTATAAACTCAAATGCTATGGAACAACTTGTTACCATTCCCACAAGAGGAGAAAACATACTGGACCTGATCATCACCAACATGGGAACTCTATGCTCCAGACCAGAAGTGTATCCCTCAATGGTAATATCAGACCATAAACTAATCTCACTGGATATTCACATCCCGACCCCACCCCCTGCCCAGAAAACCACAGTGAAAAACTTCTCTAAAGCAAATTTCACACTCCTCAAAACCGAGGTGGAATCCTTCAAAACCCCAAGGCCTGTGGAAAATATGGCCCAGACCGCAGAACCCTTTATAAACGCATTCTATGAACACCTTCAGGAATGCTTGGATCATGCGATCCCAAATAAAACCAAGACCCAATCCTCCAAAGGCAGACGTCCTGTCTGGTGGACCCCAGCCATAAACAAACTATACAATAGAAGGAGGAAGCTACTAAATGATAGAGCAAAATTCCAAAAAGAGAAGGCATCTCTGATCAGTATTAGCAAAAAACTATGGGCACTCATAAAATCGTCTAAGGCCAGCTTCGAGAGAAAAATTGCACAGGACACTAAGGATAACCACAAGGCTTTTTTAAGTTATGTTAGGAACCTGGGTAGTAATTCCCAGATATGCTCAGAATTAGTCCAAAATGACAAAAAATACACTGAACCCACAGACATTGCCAACATCCTAGCTGACAGGTTCAGCGCAAACTTCTCCCCCCCTCCCCACCAAAAGGGCAAATATCTATCCCAGCAGAGTGCTGCCCCCCTGACATCTCAGATGCTCCGGTAAGAGCTGCCCTCTCCAAAGCAAAAAACACAGCATCAATGGGACCAGACGGTGTCCCGGGCTGCGTTCTACATGAACTCCAAGAAGAGCTAAACCCAAACATAAAACTACTGTTCAGTCTCAGCCTTACTACAGGATATGTACCCAAAGAGTGGCGTACAGCAACAGTGGTCCCTCTCCACAACGGTGGTGCCTCAATGGATTCTGGAAACTATCACCCCATAAGCCTGACTAGCTTGGTCTGCAAAGCTATGGAAAGGATCATCATGGACCTCATAAATAAAGATATTGGGGACCTACAGACACTGGATCCTACCCAGTTCAGCTTTGTTAAGGGCAGATCCTGCCTCTTAAACCTGGTTGATTTCTTTGAAACAGTCACCAAGACCATTGATGAGGGGAAGGTGGTCCACACAGCCTACCTGGCCCTCGCAAAAGCCTTCGATACAATACCCCACTTGGGCATTATAGATAAGCTCACCAGCTTAAATATAAACCCCTATGTCACTAGATGGGTTGCAAACTGGCTCAAAGACAGAACCCACATGGTTAGAATTGCTGGAGCCATGTCAGACTCCAAACCAGTTACAAGTGGCATCCCACAAGGCTCAGTCCTGGGACCTCTCTTGTTCGGTATATATTTCTCGGAGGTACAGGCCAACACGGAAGGACTATGGCTGACCACGTTTGCAGATGACTGCAAACTGGGCACCATAATAGACTCTCCAGCAGACACAAGCATCCTCCAAAAGGGCCTCATAGAAACAGACAACTGGTGCCAGAGCCATGGCCTCAAGCTAAATGCCAAAAAGTGTATAGTCATCCCCTTTGGCAAAAACAAAGTGCCCACAAATTACCACATAGGTAGTAATCCATTAAGTACAGAAGAAGTAATTAGGGACTCAAGTTGATAGCAATCTCTCATTTGACAACCACGTGGCCAAAGTGGTTAGAAAAACATTTTATATAGCCCACCTAATCATGAAGGGATTCACATCTAGATCAGGGGAGGTCATCATGCCTCTTTACTCATCCTTCATCAAGCCCATAATCGAGTACAATGCCCCTTTTGGGATGTACCTTACCAGGCACCTGCAGCAACTGGAAAAACCCCAAAAGTACCTCACCAAGAGGATCAAAAGGCTCAAACAGATGCCATATGCTGCCCGGTTAAAGAAACTCCAGCCCTACTCAGTGGCATACCGTCTGTTCAGAGGCGATCTGTGTCTGACGTATAAAGCCATGTCCAACCTGGAATTAATGGACATGCTGCACCTCAGAAAATCCAAATCCCATCGAGCTACGCGCTCGAGAGACTTGAACCTCAGCACTGAAATAAACAGGACATGCTGGAGGGACAGATTCATAACTCAGAGGCTCCTTTCACTCTGGAATAAAATCCCAGTCCAGGTTAGGCAGAGTCCCTTCATTGACTCTCTTCAAGAGGAATCTTGATGAGTGGATGGGAGATCGTAGGTTTACCCCGGGTATCACTTCTGTGTCACTGTTAGACAGAGGCACAGTATACTAACCTCAAAAAAGGGCATAGCAAAATTCATTTAAAATGGGTGGTGAAAGCCAAACACATTCTGGTTAGGCTTATAAATGCCCTAGGGCAGATAGCCTAGTATGAACCTATGAACCTATAAGTGGTAGAAGCATAGGATGTAAAGTGATCTCAGTAGTCATTCAGTTTAATAAAGAAATCAGTGCCCTCCACTCACATAAGTAATAAATTAAATAACTATGTAAAAATGTATGTTAGTTATACCAATAATGAATCCTCATACTAAAGTGTAATAACAATCTTAACAAATCTTATATGAAGCTTATAAACAACTTTAAAAAAGCTTGTAAAAAGCTGATAAACTTACCGATGCAGATGTAAGGAAAATATGTTCGTTGAGTCCCGGGAAGTTGGCAGTATTTAACTTAAGTTGTCATTTTAAGTCTTTATAGTCTATAAAGTTTTCACAGTTTACTCCCCTTTCATCAATAGGAATGATCTTTAGGGTGCCAAATTCAAATTTCTTAAAACCCTGGCAAGCCATAAAGTGTTTATACACTGCATTGTTAGTGTTCTTGTTTTTTATATTATAGTTGTGTTTGTGCATCCTTTTCCATAAGGCCCAATTGGTGCACTTTGCTAGGTAAATCACCTCCTTGGTGTGACAGTACCATTTAAGTAAATTGATCTTAATGCTTGTGTATCAATCCAAACTAATATTGGGGGTGTCCATAACATAGTTGCATTGGTTAGAGCTCCCACATTTTTTTGGTACCAATATTGGTATTATGTCTACCCAATTGATTGTGTTCTAGAAGTTTCTTAATGTTCATGCCAGTTTTGTGTATGAATTTGGGGTTCTCTCTCAACTTGTGGTAAACATCACCATCTATCTTAAATATATTCCAGTTGTTCTTAATAATGTCTCTGATGTATTTGTTTTGTCCATTATATTGGAGTATCAGCGTCTCTGACAATTTGTTTGTAGAACTGTTGTTGATGCAATGGGTTCAGTTGTCAGTAAAGGCCCAGAATGGATGATAGGTTTGCATTTGAACCCCCCCCCCCCAAGTACTTCAGTACTTATTTCCCAATGGTAGATAATAATTTCTCTGGGTAACCCATGTATAAAAGCATGTTGTGAATCCTCTCATGTTCTCTGCTTAAAAAGCTTGAGGTTAGAGCACATCCTGACTGCTCTGAATAACTACCCCTTAAATAAATTGTTTTTAATATGCTAGGGTGACTACAACCAAGGTGCAAATAGGTATTAGAAAATGTGGGTTTCCTATATAACTTCAAATCTATTCAGACTGCTGTCCTTGTAAATGGTCAATAGTTTACACTGTTCTGACCTGTTTGGTAAGTAAACTTTAAAAAAAATCTGTCATTTAATTCAGATATTCAATAAACTCAAACTATTTTTTTTTTTTGGGGGGTGGCATTCCAGAAAATAAAAATGTCATCCAGGAACCTAGAATAATTTCTATTAAATCCATAAGGAGGTTTATAAGACTATTTTCCTAGACATGTAAGGCTTAAAAGAGTTGAGTGAACGTTTTTGAGTCCTTGCATATGCGATACGCAGCTGAATAAATCCATTACATCTGTCATAGTAAAATTCTTGTTTAATCTTTTGTTAAAAAAAAAAAAAAAAAAAAAAAAAAAAAATCCCAAGAATCTCTTAAAATATGGCTTATAGGTGAAAAAAATCTCTTTCAATGTCCTGTTCAGAAAAATGGCCAACGGGCAATTTTTGGACTCCTGTGCTGCCACTATTAACCTTAAAGGGGGGATCTAGAATATCTTTATGTGTTTTTGGGATCCCAAAGATGAACGGTATAATGGGGTTATTTATACTAAGAAATTGGGGTTCCTAGGGTGAAATTATTCCTTGTGTCAAGCAATTATCTAAAAACAGGTCAATCTTCCTGTATGCTAGAAATTTCGTTCTTTGATATTGTTTCATATTTGTCATGGTCTAAAAGCAAAGTAGAAACTCTAACAGAGAAGTCAGTCGAGTCCAAGAAAACCATAGCCCCTCATTTACCTGGTTTCATAACCCTTAGGTCCCTGTTAAGTCTGAGAAAGTTCAAAATATTGTTCTCTTCCCTGGACAGGTTTTGTGTGTTTGTGTGTGTGCATGTGTGTGTTTTAGTACTTTTCCAACTCATACAGATCCCTTTCACAACACTTTTCAAATATTGCCACTAAAGGGTTTAAGGGAGGTTAAAAGTGCTTTTTTCTTCCATAGTAAATCATGTTCCCTTAGTACTGTGTCTGATTCATTAGTGTTAGCTAGACAGTTTAAAATTCACATAAAGAGTTTCAACTCTAGTAAAGTGTCTCTTATGACCATAGGTTTGTGGGGTACAAATTTAATCCCCTTACTAAACAAAGAAAAATAACATTCCTGTATTTTTATAGAACTGTAATTAAAAATGTTAAAACCTTTGAAGGTGTGTAAAATATTGTTTGAGGAAACTATTCTGCTGTATGAATTAATATAAATTACTTTTGGTTCCTTTGATTTTTCCAGTAGTTGCTCCTGGTCCTTGTTCCCCCCTACGTGTTACACCCTCCCCATGTTTAATGTTTCCATCCTTTGAACCTCCCTGAAAAGGATGGGCTTCATGGGGCAGGGGTATACATGGTTGTAAAAAAGTGTCTACTGGAGTGGTTAATTCTAAGTTTTCGTTAGTTTTGGAGAATGGGGGAAATTCATCCAAATCCATGTCTGCAGTTTGTGTCATGTTGATATGTACTCTGTGTGGAGGGTTGAGTGGGGAATGTTCACCAGTTTCAAATCTGGAAGGAATGTAATTTTTGGAGGCATGCTTAGGTGCCTTAGGTAATGGATATGCAATATTGTTATGGTACACACACTAATCACGCATAATTTTTTTTTTCTGTTTTCCTTGTAAAACAATCTTACAATTCTGTTAAATTTTTTAAAAACATTAATATAGTTAGGTTTTAACGTGTTAAACAACAAGTCATTTGTAATTCTCTGGTTTAAAGTATTAATTTCATCAAATAAATCAGAAATAAAGTTTGTATTTCTCCTAATAATAAAGTTAATTTCACAGGCATGTCTATCGAACATGGCAGTAAATTCTAAATAGTCTCTGGTTCCTGCAAGTGTTCCGTCGGGGAATTTGTAAATTCTCAGCCCCTTGGGTATCCTCCTAGTCTTAATACATTCCTTAAGATAACAGCTATCTAATTGAAGGTTATGCATCTTAGTTTATTTTCTTTTGAATGTCTTTATACGTTCAGCCAGTGCACAGTCATCTGTAGTAGGATTTGTTGAAAAATCATGAATTCCACGTTAGCCTTAACTAAAAGTTAAGCTCCTTGGGTGGCTTTAAGGAAAATTCATTGTTGAAATTTAATTCATTCTTGTTTTCTGCCAAAATAGTACTATTCCTTCTGCAATCTGGTAGAGAAACTGATTCCTGTTGGTGTCTGTTCATTCTGGGTCATACCACTCTGTCTTCACTCAACGAGTTGGGGCTGTCCAACAAAACAGAAGAAATTTCCACCACCTATTTTAATGCAGATAGAGTGGTACGACCCAAATGAATGGACACCAACAGGAAATCAAGTTTCTCTACCAGATAGCAGAAGAAATGGTACTGTCTCTGCAGAAAACAACAATGAATTAAATTTCAACAATGGATTTTCGAAAGGGACAATGTTACTTTTGTAACAATAGAAGTTATGGATTTATTCAGCTGCATACCACATAATCAGGGACTCAAATACTTTCACTCAGCTCTTCTAAGCCTTACAAGTCTAGAAAATAGGCTTATAAACCTCCTTATAGACAATGGAAATTATTTTACATAACAAGTTTATTTTTTCAAAGGAGAATATTTTAAACAACTTAAGGGAGTGACTATGGGTAAAGCATGTGCCCCAGTATATGCTAACCTGGTGATGTACAGTTGGGAGCTTGAATATATTCAAGCTCAAGTTTCAGTTTACACTGGAAATTTTATTATATGTTCCTGGATGACATTTTTATTTTCTGGAATGCCCCCCCCCCCCCAACAAAATAGTGGAGTTGATCACATATCTGAAAGAAACAATAGATTTTTTTAAAGTTTGCCTACCAAACTCTTCAGAACAATGAAAACTATCTAGATGTGACCATTTACAAGGACAGCAGTCTGAACAGATTTGAAACCATGTTTTATAATAAATCCAAATTTTCTAATACCTATTTGCACTTTGGTAAAAGTCACCCCTACCATATTAAAAATAACTTATTTAAGGGACAGTTAGTCACAGCTGCCAGGATGTGCTCTGACCTCAAGCTTTATTAAGCAACAGCGTGAGAGGATTCACATCATGTTTTTAGAGAGGGGTTAACCAGAGAAATTATCTACTGGTTAACCAGAAAAATCATCATCTTCTCCTTTTGGCTTTCCCCATTAGGGATCGCCACAGAGGAAGAATGGTCTGCAGAACAATTGGCAGTAGAATTTTACTATGTCAAGTTTCCAGCCCGATGTCCCACCTTACACAGAAGGCATACACATGCACACACTCATTTCTAGGGCCAATTTAGAGTGTCCAATCCATCTGAAGCATGTCTTGGGAAGGTGGAAGGAAACCGCAGCATCCGGATGAAATCCACATGAACACAGGGAGGACATGCAGACTTCGCACAGAAGACACCCTGAGAATTGAACCGGAGAACCTTTTGCTGTGAGTTGACAATGGTAACCTCTGCACCACTCTGCCACCCAGAAAAATGATTATCTACCATTGGAAAAATAATACTGAAGGACTGTGGGGGTCAAATACAAACCTATCATCCATTCTGGATCTTTAGTGACAAGTGAACCCACTGCATCAAAAACTAACTCTACAAACAATTTTTCAGAGGCTCTGATACTCCAGTATAATGAACAAAACAAACACATCAAAGACATTAAGAACAACTGGAGTATATTTAAGATAGATTATGATGTTTACCACAAATTGAAAGAGAAACCCAACTTCATGCACAAAACTGGTATGAACATTAAGAAACATCTAGAACACAATCAGTGCAGTAGACATAACACTAATATTGGTACCAAAAAAATGTGGGAGTTGTAACCAATGCAGTTATATTATGGACACCCTCAATATCACTTTGGATTGCTACACAAGCATTAAGATCAAGTTACTTAAAGGGAACTGTCACACTAAACTGGTGCTTTACATAGCAAAGTGCATCAATTGTCCCACTTTTTATGTAACAAAGACTAAGAGGGCCTTACACAGGTGCGGCTCATGCTATAGGACTGCAGCCCCCCAGCTGTGGAAACAAAACAAAATAAAAGAATGGAAAGAAAATAAAAAAAAAAGAAAGAAAACAAAAAAAAAAACTTTTTCTCGAGTCCCAGAACAACTCACGCATGCATGATTTACTTACACAGAACTCTCATCAGCAGTCCGGATAGGAGGAAAGGCCATCTCTGCCCTGCAACCCGGAAGTCTATGCAGTGACGACCGCACAGAATGGAAGACATCCAGACTGCAATGTCCACAGGCTGGAGCCTGCTCTCATGGGGGAGTGGATGCTCTCACAGGGAAACTGTTACAGTGCACAGGACTGGAGGAGCCAGGGAACTGAAACAAAAGGTGTGTGGACTGGAGCCCTTCTCTTGGTACAGGTAGGGAACAATATGTGTGTGTGTGTGTGTGTGTGGTGTAATGCCCGAAGTGCTATATGGTGGTGGGTAGAGAACAGGCTTGAATACTGTATCTTGGGCCCAGGTGGCAAGAGCCTGAAGTCCCTACCCACCACAATTTGTAAATAAATTGCAGATTTTTCCCTCATACTTGTTCTGCTCCTCATAAAATCTGTGGTTTCTGTATGTGTCCTTGCAAAGTCAGTAGTGCACTGGTGCAGTGGTAGCATTGTTGCTTGACAGCTGCAAATTCTCGTGTTTGATTCTTGGCTGGGGTGCCTCCTGCGTGGAGTCTGCATGCCCTCCGTGTGTTTGTGTGGGTTTACTCTGGTGTCCTCCCATCTTACAAAGATATGTGTCTGTTTGGAGTGTTTCTCCCTGGGCCTGCGCTGAAAATTGGCTTTTGTTCCAAGTCAGACTTTCCTGGTTAACAAATGTTAAATAAAAATGACAAGCATTTGAATTTCAGACTTCATATTCTTTAGAAAGTATATGGTAACACAAAAGCTTGTATTCTAGCAATTTTCTAAGTTTATAAGATTGATATTTGAAATTTGTCCCTGTTTTTGGGATTGTATTCCCCCATTATTGGCTTCGTCCAGGTTTTTTGTGCTAAGGTTGAGAGCTATGGTAAGAACTGAATTCACTGAATATGTTTTGGGGCTGTATTCCCCTATTACTGGCTTTGTCTGGGTTTTTTTTGCTAAGAGGTTGAGAGCTATGGTGAGAACTGAATTCACTGAATATGTTTGGGGCTGTACTCCCTCATTATTGGCTTTGTTCAGGTGTTTTGTGCTAAGAGGGTGACAGCTATGGTGAGAACTGAATTCACTGAATAAGTTTGGGGGCTGTATTCCCCCATTATTGGCTTTGCTCAGGTGTTTTGTGTTAAGAGGATGACAGCTATGGTGAGACCTGAATTCACTAAATGGTAGCCGTTTAAGTTTCAGTCTTTCTCTGTTTCACAAAACATCTGATTTAGCATAGTGGTATGTTGCTCTGACTGTTTTGCACAGGGTCCTGGGTTCAAGACTTGGCAGTGAAATGCATGATAGTAACACAGCATTTTATTCTAGCAACTTTCCAACATTATACAAGCAATGTTTAAAATGTGCCCCTGGTTTTTGGGCTTTTGTCCCCCCCCCCCCAATAAATGTTGGCTTTTTGCAGATTTCTTGTGGTGCAAAGTTCAGAGATACAGATGAGTGAGTAGATTTTACAAGGAGCTGAGAGCTGCAGGGGGGCAAAAGTTTAGTGTTGCTTATGCTCAGTCTGCTTGCATTCTTAATAGCACAACAGGTAGTGTAGGTGCTTTGGTGCAAAAGGCTGTGGGTTCTACTCACACACTAGATAGATGCATTGCTGATACTGTACTGTGTTGCAAAGGGGATGGATGCTGCACTCCTTTTTGGTGAAGATACCTAGTAACTATGAACCTGTTATCAGTTTGCCATCCATTTCCTATTGCAGTATTACTAGCTTATAATTTTTTAGCGCAAGATAGGCAATTTATTCCTCAAGGGCAACAAGCACTTTATTTGTAGATGAAACAACAAATATAAAGTTGTTTGCTAGCAGCAACCTCTTCATTAGTTACAGATCTCTTTAATGTGGAATTATTTAGATGACTTTTTCTTCTTCAGAGATTGTGCATATGTACTGATACTGGTGGACTGTAGAAGTTTGAGTAGACTTTTATGATGAAAATGTTCTGAATTGGGCAGTTTTGTCATTATTGGTACATGCATTTTGTTTCATTGTTTACTGGAAAAATTTCAAAACAATACATTTAAAACACCCTCTAAAACTGTACTGTATTGTACAAGGAATATAATTTAATACAATCAGGAAGGTGTATGAAAGAGCACGTGTATGTTTTGTGTGCAAGGGGCCTGTGATTTGAAAACAGCCCAAACCCAAAGTTAATCTTTATCTGCCACTGGCAAAATGCATTTTCTTTAAATGTGGGTTTCAATGCTGTTTCAATGAATGTGAGTTTCAAGGGCAGAGAAGTTTCAGTGTTAAGTCTGTTTTCATTGTGAGACTGCATTGATTTTTAGCAAACATCTATTAGTTTTTGTGCTGTAAAATGCAAAATAAAACTTTCAAATGGAGTCCAAATCATCACAGAAGTAAAGCAGTATGCACATTAGTGTTTATGGTAAATGGGGTAAAATAGCCAAGTAATGGTTCATTGGAATGGCTGCAGGGGGGAGGCTCTATTCAACCATGATTTTGTGAGGGGGGGGGGGCAGCAAACTCAAAGACAGCCCCGTCTGAACTATACCTCTCAACTGTCCAGATTTTTGCAGAATGAATAGATTTTTGCTTCTTATTTTTGGTTTGTTCCTCATAAAATGTGTGGTTGTCTGGCAAATCATTTAGGAATCATCATCATCTTCTTTTGGCTGTTCCTGTTGGGGTCACCACAGTGGATCATCTGGAATGAAGTCACTAAATAATGACAGACACTGAGTTTCAGACTTGACATGCTCGACAAGCCACGATGCTTCGCTAGGGACGGCTTGCACCTGTCACCCCTGGACTTTCGGATATTGGCAAAGGCTCTTGCCACCCCCGTAGTGCCTTTTTTAGGCAAGGCTCAAAAGATATACCCACCTCCATAGGTATCACAAGGTATAAGAAACTAAGAGTAAAGCTACTAAACGCCAAAAGTCTAAACCTAAAGATGCAGGCACTCAAAGCTCTCCTTAGCATGGAGAACATCGATATCTGTGCAGTAACAGAAACCTGGTTCAAGGCTCCCGAGAGCACCCCAGCACTACCAGGTTATACCTCATACCATGCTTTTCAGCCCCAAAACTTAGACCAAACCACAAAAAGAGGGGGAGTATCAATATTCGTCAAAGATAACCACACCTCCAAGTTGGTGGCACAGCACAAAGCATCAGGGACTATCCATGTGCAACTAACAGTGGGTAAAACTGCCTTCCAGTTTATAGCCTGCTACAGACCACCCTCCCAAACCCAGGAACCCCACTCGGCCTTCCTGAAAACACTGGAAAATATGAAGGTCTCTCCAAACACCATTATATTGGGTGACTTCAACTACCCAAACATAGACTGGGAGCATTACTGTAGCTCCAACACCCTAGCCCAAAGGTTCCTAGAATTTATAAACTCAAATGCTATGGAACAACTTGTTACCACTCCCACAAGAGGGGAAAACATACTGGACCTGATCATCACCAACAAGGGGACTCTATGCTCCAGACCAGAAGTGTATCCCTCACTGGTAAGATCAGACCATAAACTAATCTCACTGGATATTCACATCCCGACCCCACCCCCCTGCCCAGAAAACCACAGTGAAAAACTTCTCTAAAGCAAATTTCACACTCCTCAAAACCGAGGTGGAATCCTTCAAAGCCCCGGGCCTGTGGAAAATACGTCCCAGACCGCAGAATCCTTTATCAACGCATTCTATGAACACCTTCAGGAATGCATGGATCATACAATCCCAAATAAAACCAAGACCCAATCCTCCAAAGGCAGACGTCCTGTCTGGTGGACCCCAGCCATAAACAAACTATACAATAGAAGGAGGAAGTTACTACATGATAGAGCAAAATCCCAAAAAGGGAAGGCATCTCTGATCAGTATTAGCAAAAAACTATGGGCAATCATAAAATCGTCTAAGGCCAACTTAGAGAGAAAAATTGCACAGGAAACTAAGGATAATCACAAGGCTTTCTTTAGTTATGTCAGGAACCTGGGTGGGAATTCCCAGATATGCTCAGAATTAGTCCAAAATGACAAAAAATACACCGAACCCACAGACAATGCCAACATCCTAGCTGACAGGTTCAGCGCAAACTCCCCCCCCTCCCCACCAAAAGGGCAAATATCTATCTCAGCAGTGTGCTGCCCCCCTGACATCTCAGATGCTCAGGTAAGAGCCACCCTCTCCAAAGCAAAAAACACAGCATCAGTGGGACCAGACGGTGTCCCGGGCTGCATCCTACATGAACTCCAAGAAGAGCTAAACCCAAACATAAAACTACTGTTCAGTCTCAGCCTTACTACAGGATATGTACCCAAAGAGTGGCGTACAGCAACAGTGGTCCCTCTCCACAAAGGTGGTGCCTCAACAGATCCTGGAAACTATTGCCCCATAAGCCTGACTAGCTTGGTCTGCAAAGCTATGGAAAGGATCATCATGGACCTCATAAATAAAGATATTGGGGACCTACAGACACTGGATCCTACCCAGTTCGGCTTTGTTAAGGGCAGATCCTGCCTCTTAAACCTGGTTGATTTCTTTGAAACAGTCACCAAGGCCATTGACGAGGGGAAGGTGGTCCACACAGCCTACCTGGACCTCGCAAAAGCCTTCGATACAATACCCTGCTCGGGCATTATAGATAATCTCACCAGCTTAAATATAAACCCCTATGTCACTAGAAGGGTTGCAAACTGGCTCAAAGACAGAACCCACATGGTTAGAATTACTGGAGCCATGTCAGACTCCAAACCAGTTACAAGTGGTGTTCCACAAGGCTCAGTCCTAGACCTCTCTTGTTCGGTATATATTTCTCAGAGGTACAGGTCAACACGGAAGGACTGTGGCTGACCAAGTTTGCAGATGAATACAAACTGGGCACCATAATCGACTCTCCAGCCGACACAAGCATCCTCCAAAAGGGCCTAATAGAAACAGACAACTGGTGCCAGAGCCATGGCCTCAAGCTAAACGCCAAATAGTGTATAGTCATCCCCTTTGACAAAAACAAAGTGCCCACAAATTACCACATAGGTGGTAATCCATTAAGTATGGAAGAAGTAATTAGGGACCTGGGGACCCAAGTTGATAGCAATCTCTCATTTGACAACCACCTGGCCAAAGTGGTTAGAAAAACATTTTATATAGCCCACCTAATCATGAAGGGATTCACATCTAGATCAGGGGAGGTCATCACGCCTCTTTACTCATCCCTCATCAGGCCCATAACTGAGTACAATGCCCCTTTTGGGATGTACCTTATCAGACACCTGCAGCAACTGGAAAGACCCCAAAAGTACCTCACCAAGAGGATCAAAGGGCTCAAACAGATGCCATATGCTGCCCGGTTAAAGAAACTCCAGCTCTACTCAGTGGCATACCGCCTGCTCAGAGGCGATCTGTGCCTGATGTATAAAGCCATGTCCAACCCAGAATTAATGGACACGCTGCACCTCAGAAAATTTAAATCCCATCGAGCTACGCGCTCGAGAGACTTGAACCTCAGCACTGAAATAAATAGGACATGCTGGAGGGACAGATTCATAACCCAGAGGCTCCCTTCACTCTGGAATAAAATCCCAGTCCACGTTAGGCAGAGTCCCTCACTGACCATCTTCAAGAGGAATCTTGATGAGTGGATGGGAGATCGTAGGTTTACCCCGGGTATCACTTCTGTGTCACTGTTAGACAGAGGCACAGTATACTACACTCGAAAAAGGGCATAGCAAAATTAATTTAAAATGGGTGGCGAAAGCCAAACACTCTGGCTAGGCTTATAAATGCCCTAGGGCAGATAGCCTAGTATGAACCTATGAACCTATAACCTTCAGAAAAATGCATGCTAAAGCAAGACCTGTTATTCTATCAACTGTCTCAGTTTATACAAGAGCAATTTTTAGAACTGTTTATATGTTCTCCAAATATATATGGCCTTGTCCAGATTTCCTGCATTAACAGGTTGAGAGGTACATGCAAATAAATTGCTTTATAGAATTAGGCATATCCAAACCTCTCAACTGCCCCCGATTTTGGCTCAAAATGTTGCTCTTCCCCTAATAATCTTTCCACAAAATGGCAATTTTGGAAGAAAACATGGAGGGTTTACAATTAATAAATAACTGTAATAATCAGAGTTATAGATTACTTTTATTTCAGAAATGCATGTAGATTCTTTTATTTTGTCAGGTGCTCAAGTTAGCAGTACTAATATTAAAGTGTCCCTTTCTGACAGGGTCCCAGCTGTATTGTGTAGCTATTTTATATTTTTGCATCACATTTTTGGTTCATTTTTCATAAAATTGTGTTTTTTGGCAAATTAATGGCAAATCATTAAAGACTGAAGTTAGAAAATAATGACAGACATTTCAGTTTTGAATTTCATACCCTTCAGAAAATTCATACTAATGCAAGACCTACTATTCTATTATTTATAAGAGCAATATTTTAAAAAATTGTCCTTATTTTTGGGCCTTTGTCCCACTTCTATGTATGACTTTGTCCAGATTTCTTGCTCTGAGGTTGAGAGGTATGACAAATGTGTCAGGGCCATCACAGTCAGCCAGAGACACTTCAAATGGTGACATACTTGTTGCACCCCACTCCCCCATGTAGTGACTCTGGATGTGTCCAAGCAAGGCAGGGGGCAGTTATGCAGTATAAATGTGCAGAGTATCCCCCCATCCAAGGCAGACACAAGTACTACAATGGCTTTTCATCTGTCCTTGATTTTGCAGAATTTTCTGGTTTCTGTCATATTTTTATACTGTTGATTTATGCTCATTATTATTCAGAAAGTGCCTGTTGCTTGTGTTTAAGTAGCAATGCTTTAATGACCATCAGGTAAGCTTGTCTGAGATTGTAAGATGCAAGTAAGTTTTAATAAGTAAACTGTTAAAGAATTGCCAACATTGAAAGCCTTTCTGTTGTTGCCATGCAGAGAATACTTACAAAAGTAGATAACATATAAACCTTGGGTATTGAAATGCATATGACAGTATTTGTAATAAATAACAAGATTACATTATTTTAAGAAGCTCATTATATTTGTTGGAGTTGGAGACTTGCAGTCATCTTTGCAGGCTTTACCTGCAAACTAAACAGAATGCCAATCTATTGTGTGTGGTCCATAACCTGTGCAGTATTCCTTTAAGCAATGTATGTTGAGCTTGTTTCTTGTTTGTTTTTCATTT
Organism: Protopterus annectens; assembly: GCF_019279795.1. Taxonomy (NCBI): domain Eukaryota; kingdom Metazoa; phylum Chordata; order Ceratodontiformes; family Protopteridae; genus Protopterus; species Protopterus annectens. Next base: position 75,248,401 of record NC_056748.1, on the reverse strand, counting down.
TTTACTTTGATCATGTTTTTCCCATGAAACAAGTAGATAGCTGTTGTCAGGCAGCAGGTATTTTTTGGATAAGAAACATGTTTACAAGTGGGGGTATCACAGAGATTGCTACTTTCAACATGTTGCTTTGTATTTTAATAAAGCTGAATATCAATTGTAATTAGAACTGCAGGGCAAGGAGAAGTGGTTTGAGTTGAGTGCTGCTTGTTTTTCTTATACATGATTTTGACTGGCAATCCAGTAATGTATTTAAAAAGTAATTTATTTTTTCATGCCTCACAACCTTTTTGTTTACATCTAGATATTAAGTAAGCTGTCATGCAGCCAATGCATTGAAATATTTTTTTTTCTTCTGCACTTTATTTTGTCTTGATTGGACTCTCATAATGATGGTTTGGCACCCAGGGCAGCGTATTTAATTAAAGTTACAGTTTTTGTGGTTTTAAGCATAGCTCCTCCCCTTTATAGCTGGTCACACCAATTCCCATTGACCCCATCCATTCAGCTGTCTCCTGCAGCCCCCCTTTGATATGAAGTCACCAGCCGCTACTGACCTTACAGAAAAGGTTATATGAATATAACTACTATATAAAAAATAAAAACACTAACAATGCATTGTATAAACATTCTGTGGCATGCCAAGGTTTTAAGACATTTGTATTTGGCATCCTAAAGATCATTCCTATTGATGAAAGTGGAGGAAATTGGGAAAACGTTATAAAATATAAAGAGTTAAAATGGCAACAAGTTAAATGCTGCCAACTTCCCAGGACTCAATGAACATATTTCCATTACACCTGTATTGAAGCGGAAGAGTGTGATACTTTGAACACTGTCACATTTTTTATAATTTCTTTATCAGCTTTTTACATGCTTTTTTAAAGTTGTTTATAAGCTTTATATAAGATTTTTTTAAGATTGTTATAAGACTTTAGTATAAGGAATCATTATTGGTATGACTAACAATTTTTTTGCATATTTATTTAATTTATTACTTATGTGAGTGGAGGGTACTGATTTCTTTGTCATGCAATTGATAGAGATCACATTACATACTATGCTTCTAGCAGTTTTCCATGGCAACTGAATTTTGACTGGTTCCTTAATGTCATGTGACAACTGAACAATGTTATATAACTACTGTACTATGTAATGGATAACTGGTGCTGATGAAGTCCTACCAACAAGGATGAAAGTACTTAACTTTTAACTGTTTTGTTTGAAAGACACATTTCTTGAACAAATTAAAACTATTATTTTTGTTTTAATACACTCCTTGATGGTAGTTTGTTTCTTAACATCAGCTGAGTGATCTACCAACACAGGGAGAACACTATGTGACCATTTTTGATTTATTTGGTTGTTACTTGATTTTTGTGGCACGGACACATGCTACTTCCTGGGGATATATGCAAATGACCATACAGTGACTCAAACATTTCAAAGATTGCATGCCACTTTCACTACAAAGGGGCAGTTCAGCAGCATGTGGTTACTGTACAGCAATACAGATGTAGGCATTGGAATACAGTGTCTTGACAACATTTAACTTTTTATCCTGCTTATCTATGCAGACATTTAGCTGTTTCACACTTAGTAGGTTGGCTATTTAGCTTAGATTGTTGGTGGATATTTCAATGTTCAGGGTTCACATCTAGAAAAAAGGAAGTTGTTGTTCCCCTCTACTCATCACTTATGAGATGCCTCATTGAGTACAATGCCCCATTTGGGATGTACCGCACAAGACACATACAACTGGAGAAGCTCCAGAAGTACATCACCAAGAGGATTGCTGGCCTCAAACAGTTGCTATATGCCGACCGGCTCAAGAAACTCCAACTCTTCTCGGTCGCATACCACTTACTCCGGGAAGATCTCTGTCTGACATACAAAGCTATGTCAAACCCAGATTTGATGGACATGCTCCACTTAAAGAAATCCCAATCTCCCCGAGCTACACACTCTAGGGACCTAAACCTCACCACAACAATAAATAGGACATGCTGGAGGGATAGATTTATTGTCCCAGAGACTTCCCATGCTCTGGAACAAAATTCCCATCTACATCAAACAGAGATCATTAGCACAAATCACGAAAAACCTTGAGGAGTGGAGGGGTAGTAGGAAATTCACCTCGGGATCACGTCTGTGGCCCTACTCGATAGTGGAGCAGGAATTTAATCACATGGGTGGTGAAAGCCAAGACACTTTTGGCTAGGCTTATTTATGCCCTCGAGCCAATAGCCTAGTCCCTACCTATGAACCTATGTCTTGAACTTGAGCGGTCAAAATTGTGCCTTCTTATAGAATACTGAGATGGTGATATAAAACTTAGAACTTTTGTAAGTATGTACTTGTGGAATACCTCAGGGTTCAGTCCTGGGACCGCTCTTCTTTGGCATCTACTTCTCTGAAGTACAGGCCAACACTAAGGGACTCTGGCTAACAAAGTTCGCAGACGACTGCAAACTGGGAGCCATTACTGAATCCCCAAATGATGTGGATACTCTACAAAAGGGCGTTACAGATACAGATGCTTGGTGCCAGAGCCATGGGCTCAAGATCAATGGCAAAAAATGTATAGTTATCCCCTTTGGGGAAAAAAACATACACCTGTGAATTACTACATAGGTAACACTGAAAGTGTGATAAGAAATTTAGGGACATAGGTGGACAGTGGTGTCACCTTCAATAACCACATTGCCACAACAGTCAGGAAATCCTTCTATGTGGCACACCTCATCACTAAGGGCTTTTCATCCAGAAAAAAAGGAGGTCATTGTCCCACTGTACTCATCCCTCATTAGCCCCATTACAGAATACAACGCCCCATTTGGTATGTACCTCTCAAGACATCTGTAACAACTGAAAAGGTCACAGAAATACCTCACTAAAAGAATCACAGGCCTAAAGCAGATGCCCTATGCTGACCGCCTTAAAAAATGCCAGCTATACTCTGTTGCATATCGTCTATTCAGAGGCGATCTCTGCCTAACATACAAGGCCATGTCAAACCCAGAGCTGTTGGACATGCTACACTTAAAGAAATCCCAATCCCTCAGAGTCACATGCTTCGGGGATCTAAACCTTGTCATCACAACAAACAAAACATGCTGGAGGGATAGGTTCCTGACCCAGAGACTCACAGACTCTGAAATAGACTGCCCATACATGTCAAGCAGAGCACCTCTTTGGCCCTCTTCAAAAGGAACCTTGACAATTGGATGGGAGAAAGGAAATTCACCCCAGGGATCATGTCAGTCGCCCTGCTAGACAGAGGTCCAGGGAAGTAAATAGTGTGGGAAGAAATAGCCAGGGAATTGTTATGGCTAGGGTTGTATAGGCCCTAGGGCTGATAGCCTAGTACCAACCTATGAACCTATGTACACAAACTTGGTTATTTTTTTTTTCTGGGTGAAAACCTACAAAGGACAAAACCCTTTTTCAGGCAAGACTTAAAAGGACACACATGTCAAGCAAATTAAATACTTTCACACTAATGCAGTAAATTAGTAAATACAGATTATAATCATGATTATAATTAATAGAAGAATTGTAAATGATAAAATAAAACAGCTGTTGAGTTCTCACCTACAATATTTCAGCTGAGAAGAACATGATATGGGTGATGCTGTTACTCAGACTGTGTCCATATTTTAACAGTCTGGGTTTCACTGCCCAGTTTTGTTTGTTCTACACTTGCAATTGATTTAGTCTGCTTGGAAGATACCACAGCAGGGATATCTGCTGCAATCCCTAAAACATTATTTTAGCTTGTCTACAAAAGTCTTGCTTGATGTTCTTGGTTCCAGAGATAAGGAACAGTAGCAGAAAATATTTTATTGGCAGAAACCTGTTAAATTGTTGCCACTTCAGCTAATTAGATTCTTGAGAAACCAATATTTCTGGGGTGAGTAGCAGGTTATAATACCAGCTAAATGCCTCTAGGTTTTTGACATATACTCTGTGCACAGTTGGCAAGTGGAAGCAGACTAACTTGAAAAGGCAAAAGAACTAGGAAACAGAGATGTGGCAGTCAACACAGAGGAGTAAGAATCTGAGCTGTTAATGAGCTGTGTCTTGTAGACAAGGGTAAAATGTTCGATTCCTTCCATCTCCATTACCTACTGTGCAAATCTGAGCAAGTCAGTTAATCAGACAGTGCTGTCATGTCAGCCTTGAAAAGACACTTTTGGGTCTAGTGAGTTTACTTTGTTAACAAATGTATAAAATGAAAGAGAGAGACAGACAATGGTACAACCACGACAGAATGAGGGAGCTAAGCTGCAAGCTTAGCAAGGGTGTGAGGTTGCCCTCAAGTTTTTATAAAACCATTTGCCAATTTGTGAAAAAGATTATGCTGATGTAGTAGACTAACTGAAGAACGTCTGCCCTCATCCTTACGAAATATGTCTTTTGTGTAAGACAGCATTTAAAGTATTAGAGCAGTCACAGACAGAAAGGCACAGCCCCATCCAGGTGGACGTTCAGGTATTTGAAGTTGGTGCTACCTTCTGGACAGCCCCATAACAAGGATTAATCAAGAAGCAGCAAGGGCCTATCCTGAACAAGTGGTTTACTTCTACACAATAAGGTGTGTTGTTTTGGGGATTTAAGATGATTCAATTTGACTTGTGCCATTTCTCTTTTAGGCAAGACTATGTGGAGGGTTGTTTGTACTTTGCTGAAGTTAGTGAGTGATGTGTGACACTGTCAAATGAGTGGTACATAAATGATGTTTTGTCATAATGGAGTTACAGGAGGTATAATAAATAGAGTGGATTTCAGTGAAACAGTTCACTGAACAATTTTTTTAAGTGTTCAGACAATGATGAAAAACATAATGAAATACAAACTAATAAGAAGTGCTACAAAATTTGGGTAGGTCATTTAGCTGGGAGATGTAAAGGTCTCTCCCATGTGATGGGATGAAAGTTTTTTTTTTTCAACAGCTGAACAACTGGTAAAATGCTGGCAATCAAAGTATCATTTTGTAAAAATTAATTTTACCAAATTGCAATGGGCTTAGTGAAACATTTCTGTACTTCTGCTAATGTCAGTTTGTTATTCATTCATTTTTTACTTTTAACTAAGCAAAACAAATTGAGATGGAATATGGAATTTTATGTGCAAGAATGGCTGCATGATTTACAAGATGTGTGTTATACAGAATCCACAGCTTAGCATAATCTGGTTTATACAAGTGCAGAAATTACTTACGTATCTAGCAAGGTGTGAATACAAGATTAAGTGCACATCATTCTTAATGAAATATTTGGAAAGCATACTTTGCAAGGCACTCTTACCAGCTTTATATTTTCTTACTGATATTGTCACTTTAAAGAAGGTGTCTTTCAAGCACTTAACCAGAGTTTTAGTTATTGCTGTTTCTCTCCCTCTGAAGACATCCTTAATGTTTCTTTGTTTTGAGAGTTTTACAGCTACTGTTTATCTTTAGCTCTTGTAAATCACTGTAGAGGAGACTTAATATGGGTAAAACTGAGCCAATGCTGTAGTCTCTCTCTCTCTCTTTAGGATGTGATTATCAGGGCTGTACCCCACTCCTCCCCATGTTGCATAAGCCTTGGAATATAATCACTCTGCTCTAACTTCTCATTTGAACAAAAGTGATGACTGTACCTGGCAGAGCCCAGGTTTCCACCAGTAGATAACGCTGACCTTCACCTGTGTGTAGTGCACATTCAAACTCTTGTACATGGCTTTGTTCACACTATTATATAAATATTTGCCACTGGCAGATAAAGTCCTATGGCTCACATATGCTGTAAATTTGGACCTGTAAATTCACTGTTTTTCAGAATTAATTTTACTTTAATAGGAATGTTAGAATATGTATACATTTATTTTATATGTTCATAGTGCCATAACTGTTTCAGCCTCTTGCCATATCTCACAAGCATTAGGTTGCTTCTTTCTACCCTAACAATTCAGTGATAAACAAAAAGAGTATCCAGAGAAACAAAGACTGGAATTCATTTTTACATGCCATGTTACTGCTGCTGTTAGTATTATTATTATTATTACATTTTTACCACACTCAGGTATACAGATTCAACAATGTTTATATTTTCACTATACTCAAAACATCTGAGGTGTAAACAGTCACCAATATAGCTATAATTCTGGCTACAGGGGTTGTCTCTGTATGAAACTGACTAAATGCGGCCATGCTGTCATGTTCAGCATAAACATCCAGTAGTCTGGCTTTGTAGGACTAGTATGCATTTGTGTAAAACTATGGCCATTTTTTTTCAAATATTCCATGTGGTACTACTGCAGCATGACCAATGTTCCATGGGTAAAGTCAGATGACTGCAATATTCTAAAAGGGTATACCTATGTGATGTCATCAAATATGTACCAAGAGCAATACTTCTATCCGTTTGTGGCAGCTACACTTTGGCCATTGCCAGATCACAAAATAAAATTTTACACAAATGGTTACTCTTATTCAAGGCATTCAATGCCATCTGTTTGACAAGATTCTCAGAAGTTATGTGCAATAGACAACAAACTCATTCAAAGACATCACAGTAAAAGGCTATGTTGTTGTTCTTTGCAGGATCAATAACTTAGACATTGGTCCAGTACACAGTAGATCTTTATTTTGTTGCATTAGTATCCTAAAGGAACAAAAAAGTAAAGTGCCACAGGCTTAAATGTGGATTATGCTGATAAATGATCAACTACCAAAAGAAAACTTTTCTGATGCTTACTGGTCATAATAAAATTATAATTTCACTTAGGTTGAAAACATTTGCAATTATTAGTGGTTAAACAGAAGCCAAAATATGTTTTATGTTTCTGACAATAAACAGTTTGTTAAACAATAATAAAAGTGTCCATGACTAAAAAAAAAATTCCAGATTTCAAAACTAAAACTGAAGGAAGGTCATATCTGAGTTGTGAAGTGTATTTTTCAGCGATCAGGAATGGTCAGTCAAATAACTCACCTACAACTATGGCTCCTGATTAATGCCTTGACATATACTGATTAAAAATGAATAACAAACAAATTCCAATTTACAAAAACAAACCATTTCACAAGACAGGCAAATTATAAAAATGCTAGACTAGCTTACCCAGAAGGAATACAGTTTTGGGAGTCAAACAGGACACACAGTTCCCTGAAATTATTGCTTCAAACCAATGTATCAATCATGGTCATAAAATAGGTAACACATGGCAAAACTCTGGTTATATCAGATTACAGTGCTTTAGAAAAAGAAGCAAAACAAATCAAAAGGAGACAAATAGTCCGGTTGTACAGAATAGACAACAATGACATTGACGTATGTCAGGCATTCTGAAGTCAGCCATAAAAACATATCACACACATCTGCAAATTTCAATGTTTTGGCAAGAAAGCTTCTGCAGAATCTGTGGATTTTCTAGTGCATTTGACATGGAGCTATGAGTACAAAGGCCAAACAATTATCCAGAAACAATAATGAGGTTTACTGGCAAGACAGCCTTATGGAACACTTTCATATCCCATCAAGCACTTGTTCAAGTAAATATGGACACAATAAAATCACACAGAAATAAAATTAAACTTATTAAAACAGCTTAACCATATTTGAGACATCATTTTTTTCCTAAGAGAGCCTAGCAAAGAGAAAATGGCTATGTACATCATTAAAATGCAAATAAAAAATATTTTAAAACAGATTTATAATCATAGTATTGTCCTTGGCAAGAAAATTTGAAAACCTTTATGTAAATGCTTTTAGGTATACACCTTTGCTTCTTCGTCATGTCTCTTTACCTTTCTCTAAGTAGCTATGTGCTACTCATGGAAATTAAATGGTCCTACTGAACAAAGCCCTTCATCCAACTGGAACATCGAAGCTGTGGTTGGTGGAGGAGAGTGGTGTATTATCAACACCTTGTGGGGGTTTTCCTGGCATACAAACAAGGTCACAAGTAACCATGGCAACAACTCCTGTCCTTGCCTTACATAGCTTTATGAAAGGCACTGAACACCACTAACCACAGTGTTGCAAAGGTGCATAGGACAACACAAGGAAAGGTGCAAATAGAACATGATGAAAGACACTTTTTTTGTGTGTATTAAAACAAACCTGCACTGAATGCAAGATCACTTCAAGAAGTGGGAAAAGGCATCTTAGGCTGGGAAGGAGATGGGACTAAAATTCAGTAGGTATGCAAGAAATAAACCAGAGATCTGAAATGCTGTGAGGCAGAGCTAGACAGTGCCAGGCATGAAAGTCATACACCATCATACAGTGCACCACAGGCATGGTGCAACAAGGACTGAAAATCAACAATGGGTAGTGTGCATCAGGTACGGATTTAAAGGTATGGGTGCACCACCAACACTAGACCAATGTGCAGGGTCTATAACATATGAGCGAATTGCATAAATTGCAAACACTCAGAATATCGAACGTACCGGACCTCAAACTTCCTATTGTGGGGGGCACCCCCCGTTAATTGTCAGGTAATCTACCTCAGCCTGCTGAGGTTGTTTTATGCACATTTTTTTCTTCCAAATGGCCAGAAACATTTTCAACTCAGGGCTAAAGCAGCAATTTTTGTACCATGTTAAAAATAAATTAGTATAGGTAAAAAAGTACATAACATATGTAATCAGTTTAGCATCTTAAGGCTTATTAAGAACTGTTAACTAATAAAAACAAGTCTAGAAATAAAAATAATCACAAGGACAGTGTATCATGATCCTGCTGAAATTAACAAACATGAGATCTACTAAAGAATTTATGCAAAACACATTAATGCACACAATACAGTTGCACTTGCAAACATCTGTGCATTTCATACCTTCTTTGTTACTTGGGATTACTGCTTGAAAACAGGATCTTTCTCATTTAAGTCTCACAATCAAGTCCTTTGAGAACTTCCTACTTATGATGCCAAAAGACTCCCTAAATGTGAAAATATTCTCATCTGTAACCTGGAAAGGACAGCAATGAAAGAAGCATACCACTAAGGCAGTCGAGTCTCTTTAAGGTGAAACAGGAATGAGAAAGGCACTTGGACGGTTTCCTGCAAAAAAGGTTGAATATTTCAACTGAGCACATTAAAGAATGGACCACTGGTTTACTTTGGTTATCCAGAGGTTGAAACTCCTGGATGGTTGAACCCAAGAAGCCAGTGGTATGGACTACCCCTGGCAACTCTGCCTGACCTGTAATCAAGCTATTTTTAAGAACACATTTTCCTCAATACCTTTCATGAGTGGATGGTTCCATAGTTCAAGACTCTATCATACTTTACCACAAACAGAAAAAGGCAAGTTGTGCTATACATGGTTATAGGGAGTGCTGCCACTTAAACAGGTTAAAAGAAAAATATATTAGGTGCTTGTGTGTGTGTGTGTGTGTGTGTGTGTGTGTGTGTGTGTGTGTGTGTGTGTGTGTGTGTGTGTGTGTGTGAGACTGATAGAAATTCTTGTATACAGTAACAAGCACATGTAGACTGCTTTGCACTTAATAGGTAGCACAATTAGTCTTACAACCTTTTCTTCCTGTATGTCATCAGCATTTTGACTTCTTGTACAGTGACAGTAAAGACAAATCACATGGGACAACCATTCTTAGATGACAGTTGCATCACAGCTACAAAGATCACTGTGTCACAATCTACACCAAGATGGTACAGGTACATATGTTACCTGGTAGTGGAATTGCTCTTTTCAGGACGCCGTGGTGAAGAGGCAGAAACCCTGAGTACTAAGAGTAGGGTGGGTTACCAGAAAAAACACAGCTTCAGCATTTATTAATGTGTTAATGCTTATGTTAAGTAACTGTGCACTTCCCCTGTAGCAATGTGTTGCTAGATTTGTCTGTTACAGAGAATTTGCCCCATATCACTACTCATACAACTGTATGGATCTGCCTCCTTGAAGGGTCTAGGCTAAGGTGTACGGCAAGTGTTTATTAGCATAAATCACATACGGATCCTAAAATCTATAGGGAAGAATGATCTAAAACAACTTTTCTCATATTAACTCATTTTATTCATGCAACGGAAAAGAGCAAACCAAGAATGCTCCCCTTTATTCAGTCCTTATTCTGCACTTATGCAGCTAATTTATAGAACTTATTCAGAGGTACTAGGAGTACATTAGTGTCAAGAGTGTACTTCCTCTCCCCACTTAAGTGTCGATATTCCTTTTAATTCACTAGACCTCATGCAGCATAATCATCTGAAAGTATAATACCTGCACAAGTTCATTTACCCCCCCCCATCTACCCCCATAGTCTGTCGACCATCAGCCCCCTCCTGGCCAACCCATCCATTTGTTCCACTTCACTAGGGTGGAGACTGACCAGGAAAGGTCGTCATTCAGACAGCCATTAATTCACAATTTTCTTTTACAGCTCTAAAAACACAAACTCTGCTTGGTGCCAGTTGAAACATGCAATAGGTTATCAGTGGAGGATGCCCCCAAACTTCTGCAAAGGGTGTTTCTTTCACATGGCTTTGTCCTTCTCCTCAGAGCATGACCAGTTATCTCTCCAGTCTCCACCAGGTAGACTGCATCACCTAGTGTGCTCCTGAATGTACATAAACCCCCACCTGAGGAGAAACAAGCAAGCCATGCCCCTTCATGTTCTACCTCCCAGCCTGGATGCTTTAATGCTAGGCAAGTTAACTGAACCCTGTTCACTTGGGCCTCAGAAAGGACTCTATCCCTTTGCCCCATGTATCTAAATTGGATTACTTTTTTAGGAATTCCCTTGTTTATGCCTGATAAATGCATTTAAAAACTCCAGTGAGTCCAGAGCAAAAGCACTGAAGATCTTACAACCTGCTTGTGATAAAACCAGGGCTACAATATATCCAGTGTTTCCCAAAACATACTGAACTAGTCATCTAATGCTTAACATCACTGTGTGACTGACACAGACGCCTCTGAGCCTTACCATCACGAATAACTGATTAGGCAAATATGGTGGCATATTAAGCTGCAATGCAGCTTAGTTCAGGCTTTAAACCTGTGGTGAGCTGTCATCTCTAGCAACCTGATGCTGCAGTGACATCAAGCTAAGGTATACCCTCAGATAGAACTTAAAGTAGGTTTAGACCAGAGACAATTCTTTAAAACCATGAAATGCATGTGAGAATGCACTTAGATCTGCTGCAGATTCATAGGGCAGCAACAAAACAGACGCAGACTGTTAGTGCATCAGGTGCACAGTACCCAAGTGAATTGTGGGAAATTTCAGTGTTCCACTTTGGGCAGCATGGACTTGCACACGGTGCTAACTGCAAAGTCTTCTGCTAAGTTGGAGGCTTCTTATGTTTAGTGCCTACAATTTGTGCATCACCGTCAGTCTTGATACCTTCTTTTTAAGCTGAAAAGCTCCTTGTGATAAGTGTAATATTTCTAAACCCCACTCCATATTCTTGCAGGCACCATATTAACTCACAGATACACTTCTAGAAAGCACTGAAAAACAAATCACTGTTTCGCATTAGCTTAGAGGATTAGGCTGTTTCCCGTGGTTCAAGGTTCGTCACCCTCAGCCTACATTGCCTGTGTTACTTTGAGCAAGTCACTTAATCAGACAGTGCTCCTGAGATGAGTCTGAAAACTTTCCATGGAGTTGAGTGCTCTACCCCTGAAAGCAAATAAATGTAACAAATAAAATACAAAAGATAAAATGCTATTTCACCTGTAATTATTAAGTGTTAGACACGTGTTCACAAACACATACACACTTTAAACAAAAAGGGATTGGAGTACTAAAAATAAAAATGTATCGGTTCATGTTCCTTCTAATTTTCCCTCATTACTGGGGAAATGTGTGTGGCTTAAGCAACAAAGCATAAAGCAAAAGGCTTGCTTCCAAAGTCAATGAGAACAGTCCTGAAGAAGGCACTGAGCAAATCTAAAATGTCATATTTTATATTAGGTAAACATTCTGATTATTATTAATCCAATGCCTACCACAAACAATGATATGACTGCATATCTATTTATGTTTTTATCTTTCTGACAAATGAATGAATCTACATAAAATCAGACATGAACAGTGTCAAATGCGGACTTTTTCTCCAGCTACTGGTTTCATGACACAGAGCTTTTGGATGTGAAATGAATAAAGCAGATTGAGGTTCAAGTACTGACCTGGGCATTGGAGGAGCTAGCTATAGTGGGATTGGAGTGAGAAACCACTGTCAGCCTGTCCATCTCAGGGAGTGTGAGGAGTCCTGACACAGAACCATCCAGAGGACATCTGACAGTATGAGTCAGGAAAAAGAGTGCACGACACTTCACTGAGCACTGCCAGTGTACAGAAGGTCAGCACACAGGACACTACAACACAATCTCCAGCCAAGGGGAGTGCAGGGGATAGGAGCATATAGAAAAATATAACCTCTACTGGATGACTACAATGATTGCCAGCTTGTCTTCCTCTCCCAGTGTCCAAGGATGCCAGGGATCAAGGAATTGAATGGGCCAATAGTATAAAAGGTGTTTGATGGTCACAGGGTGTAAAAATATATAAGATTTTTTTTTTATATAGCTGGCTGGACAAATTTTGCAGTCTAAATAGCATAAAAATAAATGACATATGATATCAGATTTCTCAGGCCTAAGACATCAGGGACATTAATAAATACACTGTACATAATACCAAATTTCATAGCCTAAAAAACTGTAAAATGCAGAATTATATATATCTTATAACTCTAAAGTTACTTTCCTGGGGGATGTATTCATTCAGAATTAAAAGGAGCAATTATTTTAGCACAAGGAGATATCAGCCGGTGACTCCCTCTTTGCAAACTCTGTGAGCAGATCCTGGAACTCTCTCCCAACCGAAATTACTTTGCTCAACTCCCTGAGCCAATTCAAGACTAGACATAAACATTTTACTAAACTGCCTATGTCAATGTAGCAAACCCAACTGACTCTCCATTACAATGAGACTAAAATAGTTATTTTAGCTTACCTGTGGCACTATCTTGACCTGACCTTGTTTAACTCTAATGTGTTTTGGCAAGTAACCATTGTAAATATTGTATCTGTAACTAACTGTATGACTTGATAACAGTATTCTTATCTATTGTATTACTTAACAAAGACCTACACTCTGATTCTCATTTACTGCACAACTACTATCATTTGCCTAGGTATGTAACCTCTGAAAACTGTATTATGTTCATTACTGTATATACTGTATTTTTTCTCTAATTTGGTGATTTTGGAGCTTTTCTCCCCGGGCCTCCTCTGAAAATGGACACGTATCCAGTTGGACTATCCTGGTCAACAAATGTAAAATAAATATCATAGTGAATACATACTTCTTTATATGACTGGAAATTAAAATTCATGTTCAAATTACTCCTTCGTGATACACAGCCGCAATGACTTCGAGTTTATCAGAGCTAGTAAAGAGATAAAGCAAAAGGTGCTTAGAAAGTCTGCCAACGATGTTTGTAAACATTGTGGAAACAAAAACTAAAGCAGATACACATGGCTGCTAAAAGAGTGAAATAGTTTACAATTTTAACTTCAACAGTAATAACAATGTTGAAGGAACTATAACAAAAAGGACAGATTCGTTTGCAAGTCAGTTATAAAATTCAAAAGGAAAGTCATAGTGAACCGTGATGTACCCCTAGGTGCTTAACATCAAGGAATATAACTGCAGTTAACAACCTTACTTATTTCGCAGTATCACAGCAACAGCTTGTAAGATGGCATGCAGTTAGTTCTATGACAGCCAATCATGAAGTGAATCACAACTGGCCAAAATGCAGATTCCACAAGCAAGGTCTCTGCTACTGAAATTTTGCCCTTATGATGTGCAATGAATTAAGACATGAGCACAGTAAGTTAGGGATGCAGAACCCTCTACATGAGTAAAGTTGTTTATGTGTTGTAAAATGTTATAAACATTTTATTTTACTCAAGATGGGTCTGACTAAATGTTTAGAAGTCACAGCTTGTAAGACTGCTTTCAGAATTCACTACAGAAGGGAAAACATCTTCAGAAAGTAGTTTCAAACCTGCCATTTTATCTACATAGTAGTAGGCAAAAGTCGACAGTGAATCTGAGGGAAGATATGCAGCAGGATAAGGGGCAGTAGTTCAAAAAATCCTCTCTGAGAAATGATCCTAAAAACAAATGTCTCCACTAAAGTGTTGTTTCTTAGTAAGAAGCCAAATGTGAAAACTTACATTTTTTCAATCTTTTTGCCAGAATCATTGCCCCACTCTCCCCTAAAGAAGAAGCAGCATACCTGCTAATTAATTTAACCAACTCAGAAACAGCCAAAACTAGGCAAAAGCAATCTCTTCCTCTTCTGCAACAACAGTAGACCCACCTTCCCAGCAGTTTCACTGCAGGAATACTGCTTTATGAATTAGGTTTTTAACAATACACACAGTTCCATGTACCATGTTCCAAACAGTGATTTTGTGCATTGCTTATGAATGCCCTGTTGCAAGTCCAAATTACGCAGAGAATGAGGACCTGAAATAAGAAGATAAATACCTCTGGGACATTTTCACAGTTCACACAGCAGCTGAAGACCCCTGGGGCCCAATGAAGAGTCTGGCATCTTACTGATCAGTGTGATATCTTATAGCACCTTTCTTTTTTCTTTTCTTTCTTTCTTTTTTCTTTTTCTTTCTTTCTTTTTAGTACTAAGCTAACTGCCCTTGCGAGCCATTTTAAGCCTAGCCAAATATCCCTTGTGAGACTCAAACCCTGCACCTTGTGCTTGCAAGGCAAGCACCTTAACCATTAGGCCACCCTCCCAACCCTTGGAACATCTTATAACTTTTTGAAAATACAGATTTAGATTCCCCCAAATGACAAGATGCTTATTCCATAATTACTGCAGATATTCTGAGATAAACATATGCTGGTGCTTAAATGTAGACTGCCCAAGTCTGTAGCACAAGCCTGTATATTTAAAACCTCAATATATAAAACCTCAGCATGAACCAGTTCAAACATCACAGGATCTAACCTAACTTTAAGCAACCTATAACAAATACGAGTCACACCACCTATTCTTTCCATTCTTGATCAATCTGCAGGGTTACAATCATAAAACAGGCAAAATATTTCCAGAAAAGTTCCAGCTGAAAAGTTATGAACTACAATTAGAGACCCACCATTCTTGCAATTAGTCCTAACCAATGCAAATGAGGTGAAAACATCCAAGATGAACGCACCACTGATGAAAAGAAGTGTCACAGTATCTCTTCATTTTTCTAAGGCAGTGCTGCAGAAACACAGCACTGGGATTACAGGACACTAAACTTCAAATAGATAAACAATGCAATACCAAGCAGAAATAGTAGCAAAAACGTATCATAGTGAAATAGCTATGAGACAAGGGAATAAATCCTTGTAGGAAGTTTTATACCAGGACAAAGAGGAAAATATTGAAGAGGTGAGACGCACCCTGGTGATGGATATGGGCAGATTAATGAAAGGTAAAGGATGCAAATGGATAAGAAAGGGGAAAGAGATGCCAGACCATAAGATGACAGTGGCTTTGAGGGCAAAATACATTGTTCAGATCTACTAAGGACTGTAGCAGAGACCGTCAGGAGAATACATTAAATGAAGGGGGTAGTATGAACATCACTGAATGACACCATTACCACTTTATTTAGACAGAAAAGATAAGGTACTGCCAATAGCATGGGAAGATAAGGCAACATGGGTAGGAACAAGTCAATATATTGAAACAGTGGCTAGAGAAGGAATCAAGAAGGAAGTTGGGAGTCTTTAGGGAGATAACGGACAAGGTATGGATAAGATGCCCTCTCAGGGAGGGAAAAGGCTTAGTGTCTGGAGACAAACTGAAGAATTTCATCCTCTTTGGAAGCTGGAGTGGTGCCAAAGAACATGATATGGGATACAGCAGTTCCCTTTGCACAAAGACACAGCCAGGGTAAGGGTAGCAGTGGCAGAGCTATGCAAAGGCTAACCAGAACAAGGAGGATTTGACAGATGACAAATCTTCACCTGCTGGTAACTTCATACATTCTTCCGAAGGCAGGCTGCAAGACCAATGCCATTTCCCTGTCTACTATTTTAACAAACAAATACAAAGCTATTTTCAGTCCATGAAACATAAGAAAAATGATGTGCTACACCACAATCATGATGGTAATTACACATGTAAAGTCCCTAATTACACATCATGACACAGCTTTATAAAAGTGTAGGTAGCCAAAAGTCAACTGCAAGGAAGAAGAGCTCAAGATTCTAAAATATCTCCTATCATCTCCAGTGAAAGAAGTATAGCTGGCACTGAAATACGAATAATGCGAAGTGGAGCAGAATACAAGGTTGCTATGCACCAATGCATTGCAGGACTGTACTCCCTGAAATGCATAATTATCAGTATGCTACAAAATACCAAAGATGGAAAATTCTTGAAAAATTGTGAGTGGTGCAGCTGAATTTATGAACTACTACCTAATGATGTGTCACCTGATTCAATACAACAGATACTGAGGAATAGTACCTTTATGTCACTGTCTGGGTGGCTGAAGGATGGGAACTCCTCTTAATCCTAACTCCATATTAGAATTCACCACAGGGAACAAATGTCTGCCTTATAAGTTCTAGACTAAAAAGCAAGATGATTCACAAAGCAAGAGACAAAGAGCCTTTTACATCCATATCAAAGAATAATAAATATGTAAGAAAAACAAAAACATACAAGATAGAAAATACAAAGAAATGACTTGTGGAGAACAAGAAGATAACTTTCACTGTCACGGCTAGTGAGTACCATAAAAAAATGCTGGAGCATTAAGTCTCAGTTATTTTATTTGAATAAAGACTTATTGCTATTGTGTGGCCACAGGTGGAAGTACACATCATCACTAGGGGAGAGGTTTCTCAGGTGAACTGCTGGCTAAAAATATATACATAATGATATTCTGCTCCGGGTCACATTACCAAAAATAAATAAAAATAAGTTCTACCTGTAGGCAAAAGCAGACAGCCATATGAAGACAAATGAGATGGATCCTCTTTCAGCAGAAATCGTGTGAGTAACAAAGAATAACAGAAGGCACAATTCAAACATATGAAACCAGAAGTATGTGTAACTTTTCAGATTTAGGATGGTTACACTTCACCAGTAACTGCATAATTTGAACCCTGGTCCAATAGTCAAACATTGTAAGTTGCACAGACAACAGAATAGTGGTTACAAGCTCCTTGCATCATTGGCTCTCTTCTATATAGTCATGTGATTTCCAATTTACACAGGAACATAACGCTGGACTGAAGAAGGCACTATTTGAAGAACTGTAAATGTAGACTGAATAATCCAGCTTTCACAGACACATACATGCACCCCCTCCCCTTTTTCCACTTCAGCTCAGCTATTAAAATATCACCAACATCAAGATTTGCAAGGAAGGTACATGGACAGTTCTAATGGTGATCCATCAGGCCATTTGTATGCGTCTTGTCTGCAGCAGGAATGTCTGTGCTGTAAAGGTAATCAAGGAATCCCCGTGAGATCTCTGACACCATGGACCGGTCAGGAATAGTCTGAGCCATGCCATATATTGCACCCTGGAAGGAAAAAGAAATATTACTGGTCAGGTTTTCATTAAGTCACAGGTACTGCTACATTACCATCAAAATCAGTTAACACTTATAAGCATTGTTATAAAAGTAATTATATGTTTATAAAAGAAATAAAAATAGCTCACAGGGTAACCAAATTACAACTTTCATTTGTACCAGATAAGCTTTCAATTCCACAACTTCTTCAGCAAGCATGTTTTGCTCATTACACATATTTATATTTTGTTTCCATACAACAGCATCTCTGAACACTTGCGCAGCACTTTCTAACTGCTTATAGAAAATATGCAAGCAATGTTCAAAGCCTGGGCAGCATCTCGAATATTCCACATAATTCAACATAAAGTACAGTTATATAAGTTAACTTATCATAAGAACATATGTTCATATAGATCACTGCTGCAGCAGCCATAACTAAATAGCATGTATCCTGTCAACGATCAAATATCAGTCCAGTCTACAAAGTGTTGCTCCTTCTTAGCACACAGTTCATTTGCCCTTAGCACACAGCTATGTCATGGTATAAGAGGGATGTATCTTCTTCTTTCGCCTTTTCTCGGTTAGGGGTCATCACAGTGGATCACCTGTCTGGTCATGATTGGCAGTGGAGTTTTACGGTGTCGAGTTGCCAGCCCGGCGCCCAACCTTCACAGAAGGCGCACGGACGCACTCACTCCAAGGGCCAATTTAGTGTGCCCAATCCACCTGCATGCCTTTGGGAGGTGGGTGGAAACCGGAGCACCTGGAGAAAACCCACGAGACCACAGGGAGGACATGCAGACTCCACACAGAAGGCACCCCAACCGAGGATCAAACCAGAGGAACTTCTTGCTGTGAAGCGGATGTGCCAAAAATAAGTGCTTTCTTGCCCAAAGGGCAGTCTGAAGCCTGAGGCTCTATAAAGTACAGTTGCGTACACTTACCATTAATGTATATGTTCGAGTGTATTCACTGTTGCAGTCATTACATTTGGGTAATCCTGCTGGCAGGTTGCCCTCAGCTGGTCTGAATTCCAAAGTCTTGGGTCCTGTGTCAGCTGCTGTCGCCCCTTCCCTGACGTCAGGTCATCAGGGGTATAAAAGAAGCAGCCAACGCCATTTTCTTCTGTTTTTCTTGCCCCATATGTCAGGTGCACCCATAAAGGGTAGCCAAACTTTATATAAATACACCAATATAAATTTTACCTTCATCTATAAGCAAATACACCACATAGGTAGTAAAAATCAGAGAAGGAAAGATAAGATCCAAAAGAAAAAAGGGGGGAGGCGGGTGGGGTAACCTGGACTGCAACAGTGAATACACTCAAACATCTACATTTATGGTAAGTGTACACAACTGTACTATGTTCTTCGTGTTTCACTGTTGCAGTCATTACATTTGGGTAGAGTCCCAAAGCTATGGTTGGGAGGCTGGAACTAGACAGCAGTAGGAGCGGCTATGAGGCCCTGCAGAACTGCAGTGGCAAAGCCTGCCCTGGATTTAGAGTAGAGTGGCAGATGATAATGCTTTGTAAAGGTGTGCACTGAACTCCAAGTAGCCACCTCTAAAATGTCTCTGGTTGGTACTCCTCTGAGCAAGGCTGCTGAGGTGGCTGCAGCTCTGGTGGAATGAGGCCTAATTCCCTTAGGTACTGGATTGCCATGGTGTAAGTAGCAGAAATGAATGCAGTGTGCTAATCACTTAGAAATAGTCTGCTTTGAGCTAGGCTTTCCTTGTGATCCTGCAGCATATGCCACTAGTAATTGCTCCGTCTTCCTGAAAGCTTTGGTTCTGTCCAAGCAGAATCTAAGCTGCCTGTGTATGTCCAAAAAATGCAGAATTCTCTCCACCTTGTTCTGTGGATTTGGGTAAAAGGTAGGCAGATGGATGGCTTGGTTAAGCGCCACACTGGACACTACTTTAGGCATAAATGTTGGGTTTGTCCTTGGGGAGACCCTGTCTGGATGAAAAATGATGAAAGGTTCCACAGCCATGAGCACCTGTAGCTCTGAAACTCATCTTGTAGAAGTAATTGCTAAGAGCAGTGCTGTTTTCCAAGATAAAAACTTCATGTCAGCAGTAGCCACTGGCTCAAAAGGAGGTAGGGTGAGTTTTTCCAAGACATAGTTGAGGTCCCATGCAGGTATTGGTAGTCTCCTTGAGGGCCTTAAATTTTTGGCTCCTCTGAGGTACTGCCTTAATAAAGGATGAGAAAAAAGTGGTGGCTCTGTATTGTAATGAACCGAAACAGCAGAGGCATGAATTTTGATTGATGAAAAAGATAGGCCTTTGTACAGCATCTCAGTTAAGTATTGCAAAATCTGAGGAATATTTGGTACCGCTGTATCAGTTCCTTGTGCCTGGTTCCAGGCACAGAATCTCTTCCATTTTCTTTCTAGTACTAGGTCTTCTGGCTTCCAGAATGACATCCACCACAGCTTTACTGAGAGGTGTGTTTTGTACGACTACATTATCCGCCATGCTGCCAAGTTTAATGTCCTGAGTTGGCTGTGCATAATCTGATTGTTTTGCTGGGACAGTAGTCGAGGTATTTGAGGTAAGGCCCAAGCTGGGTATAGAGATAAGTTCCTTAGTATTGGATACCAGTACTGGCATGGCCAGTCTGAGGCAATCAGTATCATCCTTGGCTTCTCCTGTCTGACCTTTAGGAGCACCTTGGGGAGGAGAGGCAGTGGAGGAAAGGCATATACTGGTTTTTCCAGCTGAAAGATAGGGCGTCCACTTTCCATACTTGTCTGTGTTAAGTCCTTGTGCAGAATCTTTTTAGTTGGCAATTAAGAGGGGAGGCAAATAGATCCATGTCCGGGCATCCCCATTTCCTTGTTATCATGCTGAAGACTTGTGGATCCAGGTGCCACTCGTGGGGATCCATGAGGTTTCTGCTTAGTTCGTCTGCCAGAGTATTTTCCTTTCCTGGCAGGAATTGTGCCTGCAGATGTACTTGGTAAGTCAAAGCTGTGTCCCACAAGGTCATGGCTAGTCTGCAAAGGGGGGTAAGAATGTGTGCCCCTCTGCTTGTTTATATACCACATGACCGTGGTGTTGTCTGTCTTTATCAGTAGTTATCCCGGATGAAGTAGGTCCTTGAAGGCTGTCAGGGCATTTTGAACAGCTAACATCTCTTTTTGATTGATATGTAGATGCATTTGGTTTGAGGACCATGTACCCTGAATGCATCTTCCTGCCATGTGGGCTCCTCAGGCATAGTCTGATGCATCCGTTGTTAGTGTCTGCCTGGCTGGAGGTAATGTGAATGGCTGTCCCTTGTTCTGGTGACAAGCCTTTGCCCACCATCAAAACTCCCGTTGCAGGCAGGGAATGAGAGTAATGACAGTTTCCAGGCTGTGGCAACGTCGAGTCCAAACACTTTTTAGGTACCATTGAAGTTTCCTCATATGCAGGTCTTGCATATGGAATTAGTAGGATGCAGGATGCCATGAAGCCCAAAGCCTGCAGAATATTTCTTGCAGATAACTGGGTCTTTGTTGCCAACATTTTGAAATAGGTAGTCAGTTGCCTTTGTTTGTCTGGCGTGGGATAGGCCATCTAGGCAGTTGTATTCAAGCTTGCACCCAGGAATGTAATCTCTTGTGAGGGTACTAGTTTTGATTTCTTTTTGTTGACTGTGTACCCTAGGCATGTTAGAAGTCTTCTCACGAACGCCAGATGTTGAAGAATATCCTTGTTCTCTGCTAGAATGAGACAGTCGTCCAAGTAAGGATATATTTGTATTCCTCTTTGTCTGCAGAATGCAATTACTGGTGCCAGGCACTTTGTAAAGACCCTGGGCACAGTAGATAAGCCAAAGGGTAGTGCAGAGAATTGGTAATGCATTGAACCTGCCTTGAATATTAGGTATCGTCTGCATGGTTGTCTGATTGGAACATGCAGGTATGCCTCTTTTAGGTCTAAAGTCACAAGCCAAGCATTCTTGCCCAGCATGGGCAGAAGCTGCTGCAAAGTCAACATTTTGAATTTTGGAATATCCAGGAAAATGTTCATAATAGACAGGTCCAGTATCGGCCTCCAGGCCTTGTCCTTTCTGGGTACCAAGAACAGTCTCGAGTAAAAAACTTGTCCCTGTACTTGTTGAATGGCCCCCATGTCCATGAGGGATGAGACTTGTTTTTGTGCCTCTGCCCATTGATTTTTTGGCAGATCTGGCCAGCCGTTTGCCTTTGGCAGAGTATGGAAATGGAACTTGTAGCCTTGTGACACTATGTTTAGAACCCACTTGTCCTGGGTTATGATGTGCCAATTTTGGACAAAAAGTGCTAATTTTCCCCCTAAGGGTGCTGCCAGAAGATAAGTGCTTGGTGCAGGCAGGGGGAAGACATTTTCTGTATGTTTGTGATCTATCTTCTCCAGCTTTGGAGGTAGAAGCACCCCATTGCTTGGGCATGTAAGAACCTTGCACCTGGGATCTGCCCCTAGGGCGTCTGGGTCTGCCCCTTTGAGGCCTGTCTGACATAGGAAAGGACCAATTTTTTGTAGGCCAGTGTCTACTAAACCTAGGTGGCTGTACTTGTAAAAATAATCTTTGACAGTTTGCATAGATTTAGCTTTGTCCTCCATTTTCTTTAACACCTCTTCTGCCTTAACACCAAACAAAGTATCATGCTGTAAAGGTGCATCTAGTAATTTAACTTTAACATGGTCAGGCAGATTTTGTTCCTTTAACCAAGCATGCCTCCTAATTA
The DNA here is from genome assembly GCF_019279795.1 of Protopterus annectens. Classification (NCBI taxonomy): domain Eukaryota; kingdom Metazoa; phylum Chordata; order Ceratodontiformes; family Protopteridae; genus Protopterus; species Protopterus annectens. The sequence goes on along the minus strand of NC_056748.1, from coordinate 75,226,104 downwards.
CACAACCCGTAACTGCGGCTCTGCAGGAGGCCTCCAAAGAATCAAAACCACATTGCAAGGTATGTTTCCCAACTTGTTCTGCTGCATACAATAAATCCTGCATTTCCTTGTTTTCTGCACATTCAGAATTTAACATTTTCTGTTTAAGCAATCCCATGACATGTTGCTGATACTTAAGCATATGAACCTCTCACCCCCTAGAGGGCCCATCTCTATACCGGAAGAATGCAAAGTTCCTATAATCACGGCTGCACCGGTAAAAAAACACAGTCTCCAAAGCCAAGAACACAGCATCCATGGGACCTGATAATATCCCAGGCTGCGTTCTACACGAACTACAGAATGAACTGGCACCCTACCTAAGTACCATGTTCAATCATAGCCTCACCTCAGGCTTTGTACCCACTGAATGGCGCACCATGACTGTTATCCCACTCCACAAAGGGGGAGCCACGACGGACCACAGGAACTACCGCCCCATTAGCCTAACGAGCCTGGTCTGCAAGGCCATGGAACGCATCATCGTGGAACTCATAAACAAAGACATTGGTAATCTCCAAACTCTGGACCCTACCCAGTTTGGATTTGTAAAAGGCAGATCATGTCTCCTAAACCTGATTGACTTCTTTGAAGCAGTCAGCAAGGCCATAGATGAGGATAAAATGGTTCACACAACTTATCTAGATCTCGCCAAGGCCTTTGACACCATCCCCCAACTCTGGAATTATAGATAAGCTCACTAAACTAGGTATAAATCCCTATGTCACAAGATGGGTTGCCAACTGGCTCACGGACAGAACCCACACTGTGAAAGTAGCGGATTCCAAATCTGATATTAGACCAGTGACAAGTGCAGTACCACAGGGTTCAGTCCTCGGTCCTCTCCTGTTTGGTATCTACTTTTCTGAAGTGCAGGCTAACACAGAAGGTCTTTGGCTAACAAAGTTTGCAGATGACTGCAAACTAGGAGCCATAACTGAAACTCCTAACGATGTGAACAAACTACAAAAGGGCCTCACTGAGACAGATACCTGGTGTCAAAGCCATGGCCTGAAGCTCAATGCCAAAAAGTGTATTGTCATCCCTTTTGGCAAAAACTCTGTACCCATGAACTACCATATAGCTGGTAGTCCACTTAATGCCAAAAATGTGATGAGACCTTGGGACACAGGTGGACAGCAGTCTCTCCTTTGATAATTACATCGCCAAAGTGGTCAGGAAATCCTTCTACATGGCTCATCTCATCACAAAAGGATTTTCATCCAGAAAAAAAGAAGTCATTGTTTCCCTCTACTCATCACTCATTAGACCCATTATAGAGTACAACGTCCCTTTTGGTATGTACCTCACAAGACATCTACAACAACTGAAAAGACCACAGAAATGCCTCACAAAGAGGATTACTGGCCTCAAACAGATGCCCTACACAGACTGTCTCAAAATACTACAGCTTTACTCCATCGCATATCGCCTACTCAGGGGCGATCTCTGCCTAACATACAAAGCTATGTCAAACCCAGAGCTGTTGGACATGCTCCACTTAAAGAAATCCCAATCCCTCCGAGCTACACGCTCTAAGGACCTAAACCTGGTCACCACAATAAACAGAACATGCTGGAGGGATAGATTCCTGTCCCAGAGACTTCCCATACTCTGGAACAGACTATCTATCTATGTCAAACAAAGCTCCTCATTAGCACTCTTCAAGAAAAATCTTGATGATTGGATGGGAAATGGAAAATTCACCCCCGGGGATCACTTCTGTGGCTTTGCTCGACAGGGGCACAGGAAAATAATTTTCTTGGGTGGCGAAAGCCAGGGTACATTTTTTGGCTAGGCTTGTATGGGCCCTAGGGCCGATAGCCTAGTACCTACCTATGAACCTATGAAATTGACAGTTTAAAGCCCTTACAGCCAAGGTTGCAGATGTGTAAACCTTTTTTCCCCCATCTACCCAGTGCCCTTGAATCTCTGTCAGAGGGGGTTGGGTTTTTTGCCGTGGAAGCCTTAACTCCCTTTGGACCCTGTGAAATAGTTTCTGGGTCAGCAGCAGGGTTTTTAAAAAGAAATTTGTGCGAGTCAGGAACCCTGTAATATCTGTCAGGCTTAACAGGGGCTGAGGGTAAGGAGTCAGGGGTCAGACTAGACTCTGAAAACACATAATCTACAATGTCTAACACAGGTAGAATGGCTACAGGCCTGTGCTGAGGTAGTAAAAGAAAATCCCTGAACCTCTTTTTAGATTCTGAAAAATCTTGGCTCTCCCAGTGGAAATGCTCCCTCATGGTATACAAGGTTTCCCCAAAGGAATAGTCCTCAGGAGGAGATGCTGAAGGTATAGATTTTTCAGCATCAGAATCCTCATAGGGGGGAAGAGAATATCCCTGATCAGAAGAGGAATCAGAAGAAATAGAAACCTGATCTGAAGATTCATAGTCAGTGTCTTGCCTAGGCCTCTTATCAGGAGGGGGATGGGAACCCCTGATCAAGGAAATCAAGTCTTTGGCCATTTTGAGCATCTGTTTTTTGGGCATAGAGGCCTGTCCACATGGGTCTTGAGTTTGTTTCCTTGCTTTAGATTGTGCTTTAGTCTTTGTAGCTGAGGTTGTTTTAATGGAAAGATGTTTAGGTCTGAATACACCCTCAGAAGCCGATACCTGCTCAGTGGCTCAGGACCCATCTGAGGGATTAGCGTCCGAGACTCCAATACCTTGAGTATCCAGTGGCATTGCAACTCTAAAGTAGCGGGCGTCAGGGGCTGTGAAAGCACCTCACTGAGAACCGGCGAACCAGCGACTGGCTTAGGAGAAGTTTTGTCGTCAGTTTTGGGCCTCGGTTGTTTTTCTCTATCCTTTTATTTGCGTTTTTTGTAAACAACGGTAATCGGATGGCTATCCAATGACATTTCAGGATAATTAAACTGGCGTCCAAAAAAGTTTAAAGCAAAATCATACCGACGCTTAATAGTACGTTGGTTAAATCTAGCACAAAACCAACAACCAGTAACGTTGTGATCAGGGCCTAGGCAAGGAATACAGTAAGAGTGAAAATCCTTATGAGGTATTTGCTTACCACAAGAAATACAATTAACTTTTTCTGACATCAGTCTGGAGCAAGAAAAAAGTTTCCCCAACGGGGTACTTAGCTTTATTGAAGACTTCGGAAACTCAAACACAAAAATCTCAGGAGTCGGCTGACCAGCACTTGAGAACTGCTTCTGCTTCGGGCACCGCACAGCAAGAAAGACTGAAGAAAATGGCATTGGCTGCTTCTTTTATACCCCTGATTACCTGACGTCAGGGAAGGGGCGACAACAGCCAATGTAGGACCCAAGACTTTGGAATTCAGGCCGGCTGAGGGCAACCTGCCAGCAGGATTACCCAAATGTAATGACTGCAAGAGTGAAACACGAAGAACATCAATTTATTCAAAACCAGTAAAGACTGTCAATGTCACGCCAGGAGGGCAAAAGTAAAGATAGGGTACCCCACTCTCACCTGGTCTGGGAAGAGTAGAAAAAAGGGAAAAGGGGAAAATTGGAAGAGTGTTAATACTGCAACAATGATCTATTCAAACATCTATTGTTAAGGTACGTTAACTCACACAACTCTACTATGTTTTTCATTATATCACTGTTGCAGTAGCCATAACTATATAGGAAGATTGCCAAGGCTTAGGAAGAATGGGTGGATGAAGAAGGTCCACAGTCTAAAAGTTCTTGTAGCATGGCTTTTGCAAATCTAGCTGTAGCCGCAGAGACTGAATCTAGCTTGTACTGCCTGGTAGAGGTGTGTAGAGAAGACTGGTAGCTGCCTTTAGGATAGACCTATAGACCAGCCTCTTTCAAAAAGCCTCAGAAGTAACCACAGCTCTGTTTGACTGAGATTTGGCTTTCTGAGGGGGGCTTACACCACTAAGAGTAACAAAACTGGATTGCCTAAGAAATCCATCAGGAAATGGTTTGTTTGGATGCTGTCTGAATCTACTTTTTCCCATCAAAGGAAACAAGTTGTTGGTTATATTCCCTAAAATCTTTAGCCCTGTCCAGATATATCTCAACTGTCTATGGACATCCAAGTTATGCAGGATTCTTTCTCCTCTGTTTTTTGAATTCAGGATAAAACACAGGAAGATGAATGGTCTGATTGAAAATAAACTCAAAACAACTTTTTGGCATAAAAAAAGAGTTGGTTCTAAGACTTGCACTGTCTGTGTGGAAAACCAGAAAAGGTTGCGTAAGCATTAGGGCTTGTAATTCAGATACTCATTTAGCTGAAGTCAAAGCAATAAACAAAATAGTATTCCGTGTGAGAAATTTTAAAGAAGAAAGCACAGTTGTGTAAGACCTTACCATAACAGTAGATGCCCCTACTTCTCATTGCTGCATAATTCTTTAAAATGGAATATGCTGCTGAGGCAAACATCCGTCCAGCATACCAAAAGCTGCTTCCAGGCACCATGTGTCAGAATACCAAAAGCTGCTTCCAGGCACCATGTGTCAGATGTATGTCCTACATCTAAAGTGTAAGGCACATAAGTGACATACAAGTGCTTAATGCTCAGGAAAGAATTGCTGTGCAAAATCTTAGCATAACCACATATGTCCTTTCTCTTCTATGCTGCAGTATTCTTTACATGTGGGGAAATCCTCCACCAAACATCTGGCCTGTATACAACAGCTTTTAGCTACTGCAAGTATGTGGGACGTAGCATGTACGTTTTGACAATGACTGCCATAAAAGGACATCTGCACATAGAATCCTCAGAACTGAAATGCCCCAGCAGGAATACCAGAACTAAGGAACAATTAAAAAAAAAAACATCTAAAGAAGGAACAAGATGTAAGGGGAAGGCGAGAGGGACAGAATACTGCAAAATAGAAGAGAAGGACATCTGTGGTTATCAGAGGATCTTTGCACTGAAAAATGTTCAACAAAGCTATGGAGAATGGTCCTAGCAAGCCCTGCTCTTGATCTAGAAACAGTGTCAACTTGTAATGTTTGGTGAATGTGTGCACAGAAGACCAAGCATCATCTTCCAGAATATAATTAGTATCCAGACATCTGAAGAATGCCACTGAGGAAGCCACAGATCTAGTAGAATGAGCCCTAACAGGTGCAGCAAGAGTTGTACCATGGAAACCATAGCAAAACACAATAGCCTTGGAAATCCAAGAAGATTTTTTTTGTTTAGAGAGAGGAAAACCCAGAACCCTGGGACAGAAGGAAATAAAGAGCTGATCAGATTTCCTGATAGCCTTAATCTTACCTAATCAGAATCTAAGTTAATTATGTACATCCAAAGTATGCAAGATCCTCTCACTAGAAGACTGAGGAGAAGGGAAAAGGGTTGGCAATTGAAAAGATTAAGACACACCTCATTCACTACCGTAGGCATAAAATAAGGACTGGTACACAGTGAAACCCTACTCTTGTGGAAAACCAAATAAAAAAGGTGGCAAAGCCATCAAAGCCTGAATCTCTGAAACCCTCCAGGTGGATGTCAAGGCTAACAGAAGCACTGTCTTCCATGTACAAAGCTTTAAGGAAGCTGAGGCTGCAGGCTCAAAAGGAGCTACAGTAAGCTTCTCTAAGACATAATTCAAATCCCTAGGAGGTGGAACTGTTTTTCAGGGAGGTTTAACATGTAGGATGCCTTTAAGGAAAAGTTTTACCTCCAATCTGGATGCTGAAGGTGGAGATAATGGCAGACATGCATAAATAACATACAAGTGAACTTTCACTGATGAGTATGACAAGATACTGTTAAGTAATTCACACAAGAAAGAAAGAACTATTGAAATATCCACTGAGAATGGATCCATCTTTCTTGAAAGACACCAAAGAGAAAATCCCTTCCATTTGAATATGCAAGATTTTCTAGCATTGGATTTCCTGGTCTCCTGCAAAATCCTAAGCGTCCTGTGACAAAAGGTGCCTGAAAGTAATCAAAAGTTGATCACCCTCATGGTCAGTTATAAGGCTGACAAATGTGGATGAAGCAGGAATCCCTTGTCGTGTGAGCAGGTCCACTCTGTGAGGTAACTTGTGATGATTGCCCTTGGCTAAATGCAGAAGAGGGAACAATGCTGTGTTGACCAAAAGGGAGTCACCAGCAAGATTTTTGGTTTGTCCTTTTGAATTTTCAGCAGAACTTTCTGAAAGACAGTTAAGGGGGAGGACAGGGCGTCCACCTTCCAAGCAAGAGGATGTGGGCATCTGTACAAAACAGAGGACGGTGTCTGTTCAGAGGGGAGGCAAACAGATCCAGAAGAGGAGTACCCCACCAGTAGACCAACTCCAAAAACACATCCCTATGAAGGATCCATTCATGGGATTGAGTCATAAACCTGCTTAGGGTGTCTGCCACAGTACTTTGAGTGAAAGACATGTAAACCACAAGAAGAGTCGCACTGTAATGAATTGCCAATTCCCATGTACTGAGCACTAACCTGCAATGGAGGTATGACTTTGCCCCCCCCCACCCTCCCCGCTTGTTTATATACCAGAGAACAGTGGTGTTGTCTGTAAATATTTTCAGAGGGCCTGGTTGAAAGAGAGGATGAAAGGTTTGAAGAGCCCTCATTTCCTTGATGTTGATATGCTCTCTCCTTTGAGAGGGAGACCAAAGACCCTGAATCGTCTTGGAAGCAAATATTGCTCCCCAGCCTGTATCTGAGGCATCTGTGAACAAACGTTGAGACATCTAGGGCAGAAGAGGAAGACCAGGGTTGAATCCACCAATGAAGCTCTGTTTTTAAGCAGGGAAGGAGAGGAATCACAGAGTCTAGTGGGTGAGCATGCTGTGTCCAGACTGACTTTAGGAACCACTGAAATTTCCTCATCTGGTGTTTTGCAAAGGGCAGCATGGGAATTGTGGAAGCCATGAACTCTAGAAGTCTTAGAAACTCCATGGCTATAATGGAGGGAAGAGGCAGAATGTTCTCCAGAAAGGCAATGAGGGGCTGAACCTTGTCCACTGGAAGAAAAAACATTGTGCGATCTGCCCTGAACCTGCACCTTAGGAAAATGTGATCCTGGGATGTAGTCAGAAATTATTTTTTGAAATTTATGGTGAACCCTAGACTTTGAAGGAGATAAATGGCCACCTGTAGGTTTTGAGACAACTGTTCTGACAGAGGAGCCAGGAAGAGAAGATCATCCAGGTATGGCTATACCCGATACCCTGGATTCTCAAGAAGGCAATCACAGGGGCCAAGCACTTTGTGAATACCCTTGAGGCAGTGGAAAGACCAAAAGGCAAGGCAGAGAACTTAAAGTACAAAGAACTCACTGAGAAATGAAGACATTTCCAGTGCAGAAGATGGATGGGAATATATAGATAAGCATCTTTGATGTCTAGAGAGGCCATGTAAGACAGAGGAAAAAGTTTGTAAGGATAGCATGCGGAAAGATGGAACTTCTAGGAAAGTGTTTAAGTGGGATAGATCTGGGAGTGGTCTCCAATGACCATCTTTTCTGGGGATTAGAAACATTCTAGAGTAAAACCCTCTGCCTCTCTGATCCATTGGCACCTTCTGAATTGTGCCTTGAGAAAGTAGTGGAGACAGAACCTCTGGAAACAAATGCAGTTGACTTGAACGGGTGTGTGGAATTCCCATGAAAGGAGGAAGAATTTTATAAGTCATGATAAGTCATGAAGTACCCCTGTTGGATAACAGACAGATCCCAAGAATCCTGGGTGACCTTTGTCCAAGCTGGAAAAGAGAGAGAGAGATGAAGAGATAGTGGAGTAAGACTTGGAAGAGACGGCTGGTAGTCGCAGAGAGCTGGGCCTGGCTTGAAAATGCTGCCAAGTGGAAGGAGTAGAAGCAGAAGGTTTTGGTTGTGGAGACCTCCTAACAGACTTTCTAGGCCTAGAAGCAGACGCAGAAGATGAGCGAATTGGTCTCCTAACAAAAGATGTTTTAGCAGGAAAATTCCTATGGAAATTTGGAACAGGAGAAAGAAACAGGTGCTTCAAATCTTGAAGCTTCTTTTCTTTCTCTTGCAAAGTCTTAAATAAGTCTACAGATGCAGAGCCAAAATGAGTTGACTTGCATAGAGGTGCATCTAGCAGTTTTGCTTTAATATCGTCTGGCAATGGTTGAAGCCTCAACCAGGAGTGTCTCCTAAGTACAGAAACAGATACAGCAGCTATGGATGATGCCTCAATAGCATCATGGCTGCACTTAATGGAATGTCTAGCTACTTGTGAAGATGATGCCAAAAGAGGCAAAACCTGAGCTTTAACCTCAGAATATGGTAACTGAGCAAGAGTGTGTGAAGCCTGGGAAAGTACAGCCAAGGAATACCTAGACATATGAGTTTGGTAATTCATTGTTCTGACTGCTGAAGTGGAGGACATGTACACCCTTTTATCAAGTCTCTCCAGAATTTTGCTCTTCTTATTAGATGGAAGAAGTTTAGCAGAAGGGGATAAGTGGGAAGACTTGTCTGAAGCTATGGAAACAACAACCGGATAAACTGAAAGACACTTATAGAGGAACTTACAATCATCAGGCACCTTGTAAAATCTGTCTGGCCTCTTGAGGGCAGGAGCCTGAGAATCAGAGGTCTTGGAAAAAGATGCAGAAGGAGAATGAGCTTCCATTTGGAAAAGGTCATACCACCTTTTTTTGCTAGGAACCAAGTAAAACGAGAAACCTTCGGGTCCAAAACCTGAGAACTGTAGCAAGAAAACTGATATTCACAGAAGGTGGCTTAAGTTGCTTTTTATTGTGCACACAGTACTGTTCACTTTTATATTGTTATTTTTTGTTGTTTTTTACTAACATAAAAATTAAGAAAAGAAAAAATGGATTTTTAAGTATTAGCATGAATACTGTTTGTTAATTTGGTATTTCTTTTAGTCACTAGTGCATTACGAGTGACGTCCAATCAATCAACTAATTTAACGCATCTGCGCTATAAAAGACTGGATTTTGGTTTTGTTTGTTACACTTGAAAAAGCCCGGTAAGACCGGGCGAAAGCTCTTGTGATTATTTTTTGTTTCTTGTCTTTTGTTGAATTAAAGTGTTGGATTTGCTCCAAGCTATTTTTGCTTGAACAATCATTCTTCACATTTAACAGCGAACTACTTTAGTAGTTTAAATGGAACTTTTCAAGCTTTGCCAAGAAGGTTCAGTTTTCTTGCTGCAGTTCTCAGGTTTTGGACCCGAAGGTTTCTCGTTTTACTTGGTTCCTGGTTTGTTTTTTCTACCTTTTTTTGCTATTCAGAAATCTGGGAACAGTCCCATTTGAAAAACTCACTCATTTTGTTAATTGTTTCACCAAAAGAAATCTCTTCTACTGGGGAATCCCCCCATTAGATCGACCTCTGGAGATGTATATTCTAAAGGAGATGTAATTTGTGTGGAATATGCTAAAGAATCTTCATCAGAGGAGGAGTCATCACTATCAGCAGAGAGAACTTGTTCCCCAACTCTCTGAACAGAAGATGTAAAGGAAGGAACAGGAATAGCAGAAAAAGGTTTCACAGCCATCAGAGCCTTAATTAAAATGAGAGAAAGCATCCCAATCAGACTGAAGAGTGGAAGGTACCTGGGAGTGTCTAGTTTTTTGCTTTTTCTTTACATCCAATTCTGCATGAGACGAAGGGCCCTCAAGCACAGCGAGCTGTGGTTCCCCTTGTCCGCCCAAAACGGACGTCTGTACTGCCTCTGCAGATGTGCCTAGGTTAGATTGTTTAGTGGCTCCCAAATCCGACCTCCGGGCATAACACCAAATCTTCACTGACCTCAATGGATATGATGGAAATTAGAGGCACAGCCCAAGAGGACTCAGGCCTAGGTTTGCTAAACAACTTCTTCAAAATCGGCTCAGCTGAAGGACCCCCAGAACCCTCCATAAAGTCTTTAGCTAGATGTTTAAGCCTCTGATTCTCTAAACAGAGATTTAAAGCTGAAAGTTGACTATGCAAAGTTTTAGGAACAAAGGCCTGACAGAATAGGAAAGGTGGTTGTGACTGGGCCCTAGGCAGAAAAGACAAAGGTCATGACTATCTTTATGTAGAATCTGTCTTCCACACCTACACTTGCCCTTCATGGAGGACATGAACTAAATACAAAAGGAAGTAGCAAAAAAGAAATCTCCAAATACAAAAGGCAGTAGCAAAAAAGAAATCTCCAACAGGGCACTTATCTAAAATCAGGCAGCAACTAATGGATTCAGGCAGCAGACTGACATATGAGTCAAGCGGTCTGAATGGCGGCAGAAGAGTTCTGGGGATTGTATATATGGACGTCTTTTTATGACTGACATTGTCAGAACATACATGCAATGTCCCATGTACTTGCAGTAGCTAAAAGCTGTTGTATACTAGCCAGATGTCGGGTCGTTCGGTGAAGGACTTCCCCACATGTAAAGAATACTGCAATATTGAACAGAAGGACATCTGAACTGTCCCAGAGCAGCCAGAGCAACCCAAGAGGAGAAGCAATGAAATGTACATCCAGGAAAGGAAGAAAAGCCACAAAGAAAAACAGGAGGAAGAAGGGAGGGGGCAGAATACTGCAACACCGAGAAATAGGGCATCTACTGTTATGGTAATATCTTATACAACTGTGTATGTCATTCCTTATCATTGTTGCAGTATTCTTTACAAATGTGAGAGTACAAAGGCTACCGAAGAGTATGGAAGGAGGAAGACACAGAGGAGCCCTCCAACACCACATACACAATGGCCTTGGCAAAACCAGCCCTAGCCCTAGAAATGCAATTTCACTTATAATGTTTAGTAAAGGGATGTACAAAATACCAAATAGCAGCCTCCAGAATGAATCTAGTATCCAGACCCTTGAAAAAAGCACCAGAAGAGGCCACAGCCCTGGTAGAATGAGCACAAACAGAAAAAAACTGCTCATCATGAAAAGAATAGCAAAAGGAAAGAGGTTCATAGGTAAGTACTAGGCTAGCTGCCCTTGCAGGCAGTTTTAAACCAATTTCCTTTTTTGTGTTCAAAATAACTTATCCCATTTGGTCATAGATTTGCCTTACCCATCCCACAGTTGATAAAAAGATGTTCCATCTGTGTTGTCCAATCTCATTCTTCCTCGACTGTTGGGTTCGGCCATTACTATAGCTGGTGGCCACCAAACAGCTCTCAAGCTCCTCTATTACCTATAATGTACCAACCCCTAACATACCTCAGACCTTGTTTGCTGTTTACATAAAGTAGAAAGAAATACTATAGAAATACTAAAAGAGTAAGTCACATCGTGAAGGACAGTGGAATCCTTATAACCTCTAATTCTTCCAGAAATCCATTGTGAACAACTCTGGGGGTGGTGGGTGGGAAGTTGAGGCAGAATTAAAATGGACAACACAGATGGAACGTTATGGTAAGTACATAACTTCTTTATCTGATGTTGTCATTTTTCATTCTATCCTCAACTACTGGGACAGAGTTCCCAGCTACTTAAATTCCCAGGTGGACTTTAAGGAAGGGTATTCCTGAACACAGTTGACCAAAGGCCACTCTTCCCCTTGAGACCAGATCCAATTTGTAATAAGGAAAGGTATGAGGACTGGCCCAAGTTGCAGTTGCACATGTCATCCATGGAAGCCCTAGACAAACACTGAAGTTGCCATTGACCTACATGAATAGGTTCTTAAAGGTTTCATAAAGGATAGACCCACTTTGTTGTAAATAAATGATGCAATCCATCAGCCATCTGGCTAAAGTAACCTTTGAAACTGGTTGGCCCAATTCAGAATCTGCAAAGGACACAATAATTGATCTGTCTTCCTAATTTCCTTTGTTCTGTGTAAGTATAAATGTAATTGTCTGTGAACATCTAATAAATGCAACATACTTTCACCTTTGTTTGCAAACTTAGGAAAGAAAACTGCCAAATTAATGGACTGATTGATACTAGATTCTGACACCACCTTAGGAAGGAAAGAAGTGTTGGTACGTAATGTGACTCTATCCTTATGAAAAATCAAGTAGGGAGGTTTTGACGACAATGCTTGAAGTTCAGAAATTCTTGTAGCAGAGATAATGACTACTAGAAAGATAGTTTTCCAGGTCAGGAATTTAAGATCATATTTAACTGCTGGTTCAAAGGGAGTCAGTACCACGTTTAAATCTCATGGTGGAGTAGGATATTTATATGAGGGTCTCAGCAGGAGTGTGCCCCTCAAAAAGGCTTTACAAAGTTTAGATGAAACCAAAGAATAATTCTCAAATCCAACACGAAAATTAGAGGTTGCCGATAACTGAACTGTAATTGTTGAGGAGCTAGCTCCCTCATTAAAAATTGTTGGAAAAATTCAAGTACACTTTCTACAGGAGCTGAGAAGGGGTCAGTGTGTTTCTGTTGTGCCCAACAAACGAACCTTTTCCATTTACTTCTGTAAAATTTTCTTGTAGAAGCTTTATGGCAAGATAAAAGTATATGATGGACAGGAAAAAAAAAAAACATTGGTTGTCTGGCTATTAAGAGAATTGCAGAAACCACACTGTTAGCCTGAGGTTTGATATATCTGGATGAAGCATGCTTGTTGAATGGGACTGGAAGTCTAGAATTGGATCCAGAATCTAACGTGGGTAAAGAAGACGAGGCCATAGGAAGGGGGTATCAAATCTGTCAAGGTCGATACGGTGCAATAAGGATGACTTTGCTCTTCAATCTGGCAGCTTTCTGTAGAAATTTTGGAATTAGGGGAATTGGTAGATAAGCATAAAGGAGACTGTGGGGCCAGTTGTGGAGTAGAGCATCCCTTGGTGATTTCCCTTAGAGGGGGGGTTAGGGCAAAGAGGCTGCTGCATTTGTTGTTTAGGGGAGAATCAAAAGATTGCAACAAGGCTGACCCCACTGACAGAAAATCATTTCTGTCACTTTCAAATTGAGAGACCACTCATGAAGTAAAAGAATGGACCTGTTCGATTTGTCTGCTATCACACTGTACTTCCCCAAAATGTGCGTTGCTTTGAGAAAATGGTTGGATGAGACTGCCCACTGCAACACTCTGAGGATTTTTGGACATAAGGGGTAAGACCTGGTTCCTCCTTGTTTGCTGAAGTACCAAACTACTGGCATATTGTCTATCTGGATTGCAACTGTCCCGAAAAGGATAGAGTCTTGGAATACCTGCAACGCTAACAGTACTGCTCTTATTTCCAGAACACTGACATGCATGTTGACCTCTTTGCGGGACCAAGTGCCTTGGACTGTTTTCCCCCAGGAAATGTCTCCCCCCACCCAATCTGGGAAGCGTCTGTGGTTACTATAGCTTTTGGCTGAGGGAGATTGAAAGGACATCCCTGTAGAACCTGATCTGATAGAATCCCCCACCAAAGGTATCTCTTGCATGCCTCAGTGATTCTTATTTGTGCTGACGTGTTGATAAAGAATTGACCACAGTTGCTATCATCTAGTGAAGAATTCTCATATGAAATTTTGCTAGATGAACTAAATTAATGGCTACTGACATTGACCTCAAGGCTTGCAGAATCAACCAAGCTGAAATTTTGGTACGGCAAATTATTTTCCTGACCTGGAATTTGATAGTCTGCACTCTTCAGAGAGGAAGAGAAGCTGTCACTAATACCGTGTTGAACACCGCTCCTATGAATTCCAAAATTTGAGTTTTTCATAACTGAGACAAGTCTGGAGTACCTGATCTCTTGCTCTTATTAGCAGATGCCTGGTCGGGGTGGTAATGAGCCAATCATCTAAGTATGGAATGGAAACACTCTGAATCCCTGCAGTCTCCAGTGAACTGGCACCACTGCCATCCATTTGGTGAGCACCATGGGGGCTGTGGTAAGGCCAAAGGACAGTGTTCTGAACTGACAGTAACTGGCTGCCAGCCAGAAGCATAAATACCTTCTGGATTGTCTGTTTATTTTTATGTGATAGTACACATCCTGAAGGTATAGCGAACATATCCAGTTGTCCTTGCCAAAAAAAAAGGCAGAATGGACTGAATGGAGACCATATAAAAATGTGTGTGTCAAACTGACATGTTCAAGTCACTGAGATCCAAAATTGGTCTCCAGGCCTTGTTTTTTTTTTGCACTAAAAGAATCTTGAGTAAGTTCTGGATTCTATCTGGTCTGGTGGGGACTTCTTGGATGATTCTTTTTTCTAGCAACTTTTGTATTTCTAGTGCTGCTGCTTTCCTCTAACTAGGTGGAACATCTGGAAATTTGCATACAGATGGAGGAGGGAGGAAAAAAGGAATTATATAACGTCTGGAAATAATCCTCTGCACCCAAGTATCTTTTGTTATGTCTAGCCAGACTCTCTGGTGCAGAGATAGTCAACTTCCGATTGCCTCCAGAGGGGGACAATGAGACCTCCTTTCAGGAGTGCTGATAACATTTATCAGAGAAAGAATCTCTGGATCTTTGGTTCTGTGGTTCTCCTTTGCTGTGTGAGCAGTGTAATTCATTTGAGTTTCCCTTCTGCCCCTGAGGGAAATATCTCTATGTGGATCTTGGAAAGGACCTGGGACTATCAACCACATTTTTCAACCACCTCGACTCCTAGAAAAGGATCTTGGGGGGGGGGGGGGGTCAAAAAATGTACGCCCACTGCAGAGAGGGTCTTTCCATCTTTTTCACACCTGGAGAGTGTGTCCTTTACTTTTGGGCCAAACAATGAACTGCTGCCAAATGGTGCACTGACAAACGAAGTCTTGAAAGGCTCCGCAAAATCACACAAGGACATTCAAGCATGCCTCCTGATGGAAATGCCTGAACCCGCTGCCCTTGGGGCACCTTCAGCTGTATACAAGATAAGCCTCATGGACGAATTTGAAAGAGATTGAAGGGTAGCTAGCTATGAAGCCACAGAAGATTGAGCCTCAGCAGTAGTGGTCCCTAAAAGGGATTTTGAAAGTTCCTTGATCAAGTCCCTTTGTAATCTTGTAAAGTGTGCCAAGTCGTTCAGTGATCTAAGGGCAAAGGTCGCTGAAGCATACATATGTTTCCCAAATCTGGCCAACGCCCCAGACTCCCTGTGGGGGGGGGGGTAGACAGAGGAACTCTGCTCACCAATTTCTTGGTGGCTGCCGCTGCCATGACCATTAGCATCTATGGGCACCCCATTACTCCAAAATTCCCTACCTAAAGGCAGAGCCAGAATCTGATCTAGCCTCATAGGAATTGGCTCAACTAAGTCAGGCTCCTTCTATGCCAATCTAAAGATAAAGTCAGTGAGTTCACTGGTGGGCAGAATAACCCAGAAGATAGACAGGCCAGCTCCAAAGTCTTCCCGGAATACTGACTCCTCTGGGAAAGGATTATCAGAGGACCAAATACCTCTCTGTTTAAGGATATCAAGAATGTCTGCAGATGAGACGTCTTCAAGAGGTGATAATGGGGGACCTCCCTCCCTTCATCAAAATCAGTATTCTTGGTGACCGACTCCTGAGGGGAGTCCAAGTGCCTCCTCTTGCACTTTCTCTTCCTAGGGACTTCTTCAATGGGAAGTTCCTGTGAAGTATCAGAAGAGATAGTGAAACCCTGCTGGGTGGTAGCTGTCTCTGTGGTGTAGAATGATGTGGCCCAAGGTGCAGAGACATCTGGGATTCAGAAGGAAAATCCAAGGGGGTAGGATCTATCCCCTCCGGCAGAGCAGAGAAAACCCTCTTCACGAGCTCAAAGGCATAATGCTCCAGAAAGAAGGAAGACAACAGAGCAGAGAAGACAGGCTTCTAGCCTACTGGCTCCCTCTGCCGTGAAGGCAATCTGCATGATGCAGGAGTCGGAGCAGAGCTGTCCACTGCGGAAGCTGCGAGGGGTAGAAATGGCTCAGAAAACTTTGGAGTCAACTCCAACCCCTCAGATCAAACAGGGCCACTTCAGTTCTGACAGTCATCTGGATCCAAACCAGACGGACCCAGAAGACTCAGATCCAGAGGCTCTGAAATGAAGGGTTGTATCAGAGGAGTTGTTATCAGTGGAGTGACAGAAGGATGGACTTCCTGACTCATAGGGGTAGGAGCTGGAATAACTCCCATCTGAATCTGCACCATGAAAAATCTCCTCATCATCCTGTTCACATCGACTTTGATTAGACTCCTGGAAGATCGACAGAAAGCCAAGGATGGGGACTTGGAATGTTGGAGTTCCAAAAATGGAGAGGGAGCTCTGGAAGGTACTGGGTCTTCAGTGGGAGAGTATCTAGTCCTAGGTAAAGATGTCAGATCCAAGGTGCTTGGAGTTGAAGAGGAAGTTGTCAGATCCGGCACTGAAACTGTCAAGGAAGTCACTGAATCAGACTTCTACTTTTTCTTGGAAGGCTCTGAAGAAGAGTCAAAGATCCTGATGGTTTAGGAAATTTTAAGACGGTCTCCTTAGATTTAGATTTGGAGGGTTGCGCTCCAGTAACAGCCTCAGAAAAGGGTGCTGGAAGCAGCCCTTATGAGTTTATTTTTATGGTCAGCAATATCCTGCAGATTAAAATTTTGGCATATGCTGCATTCAACCTTCAGATGATCTGGGCCTAAACAGTACACGCATATGGAATGCACATCTGATAAAGGCAGGTTGCGTCCACACTTTCCACATTTTTTGAACTTTTGAAATTTTTTTTGTCTTTTTCTGACATTCTGACTAAAAGGAAAAAAAATATGCAGAAGAGAATAAAGAAAAACTTTTTTTTTTTTTTTTTTAAAGTATGAAAGAGAAAGAAATACTAACAATGGTATTAAGATTACACAACAATGTGTACATCATATAAAAAGGAAAAAGGGAGTAAATTCTAGCTATGGTAAAAAGGATTACAGCTTGTGTCGAAGAAAAAGGGAGGAAATATCTAAATATATAATTTAAAGAAATACATTTAAATAAACTCATCTCTTTTGAAAACAATAACTTGAGAGCTGAAGGTTGACCATGTCTTATCTGCGAAGTAGTGAATGAGATATGAGGTATGTTAGGGGTTGGTAACATTATAGGTAAGTGAGAAGCTCGAGAGCTTGTTGGTGGCCACGAGCTATGGCAATGGCCGAGTTACATCTGAGGATCTGATCTGAACCCAACAGTTGAGGAAGAATGAAAATGGACAATACAGATGGGATATTACGATAAGTACATAATTTCTTTATATATTACACCTAATAAGAATACCTAAGATCATACCATAGATAATTTTAGGGGACCCATACAAAGGATAAAAAAAATTAGGAGCTGCACCTTTCCATTAGTATTACAGAGGGCATTCCTGGGGTAAATTTTCTGTTTCCCATTTACAGATCTAAGTTTTGCTTGAAAATGGACAGGGATGAACTTTATGTTATGTGGCTGAGTAGTCTGCTCCATAGCAGCTTTATCCTCTATGAAATACACCTGGCCCTTCAAAAAGTACAGTTGTGTACACTTACCATAAATTTACATGTTTGAGTGTATTCACTGTTGCAGTCATTACATTTGGGTAATCTGCAGGCAGGTTGCTCTCAATCGGCCTGATTAACAAAGTCTTGGGTCCTGCGTCGGTTGCTGTCCCTTCTTCCATGATGTCAGGTTGTCAGGGGTATAAAACATGCAGCCGACGCCATTACATCAGTTTTTCTTGCTCCAGATGTCAGATGCCCCCCCAAATGGGGAGCAAATAAAATTAAAAACACAAAAAATATACCTCCAATCCCAAAAGCAAATACACCAAAAGGGCTTATAAGCATAGTGAAAGAAAGTATAGGCATAGTCAGGGAAAAATAGGGGGCTGGAGGGAGGGTAACCAGGACTGCAACAGTGAATACACTCGAACATCTACATTTATGGTAAGTGCACACAACTCTACTATGTTCTTTGTGTTTCCCTGTTGCAGTCATTACATTTGGGTAGATTCCCAAAGCTATGGTAGGATGGAGGAAATGATATAGCATTAGGACCAGCTATAAGGCACTGCAGGACAGCAGTGGCAAAGCCAGCTCTGGATTTAGAGAAGAAAGGTAAATGATAATGTTTGGTGAACGTATGAACTGAGATCCAGGTAGCAGCTTCTAGAATGTCTCGGGTAGGAACACCTCTGAGAAAGGCTATAGAAGTAGATGCAGCCCTGGTGGAATGAGATCTGATCCCCTGGGGGATCGTTTTACCATGGTGCATATAGCAGAAACAAATACAATGGCTTATCCATTTGGAAATAGTCTGCTTTGAAATAACCTTTCCCTCTGCCCCTGCAGCAAATGCCACCCTTCCCTCTGCCCATGCAGCAAATACCAGCAGTAGTTGTTAAGATTTTCTTTGAGATTTTGTCCTGTTCAAGTAAAATCTAAGTTGCCTGTGTACATCCAATAAATGCAGAATCCACTCCCCCTTGTTCTGTGGACTGGGAAAGAAAGTTGGCAAATTAATGGTCTGATTAAGAGCCACACTGGATACCACCTCAGGCATGAAGGATGGATTGGTCCTGGGAGACACCCTGTCCACATGAAAAATGATGAAAGGCGCCACTGCCATAAGAGCCTGTAATTCGGAAATCCTTCTAGCTGAAGTGACTGCTAAAAGGAAAGCTGTTTTCCAAGACAGAAATTTTAAGTCTTCAGTAACAGCTGGGTCAAAAGGAGGGAGAGTGAGTTTTTCCAATACAAAATTGAGGTCCCAGGCAGGGGTTGGAGCTCTCCTGGGTGGTCTTAAGTTTTTAGCCCTTCTGAGATACTGCTTTAGCAGAGGATGAGAGAACAGGGGAGGTTCTGTAATGAGCTGAAATGGCTGAGGCATGGATTTGTATGGAAGAAAAGGATAGGCCCTTGTGAAGCATCTCCGTTAAGTATTGTAAAATCTGAGGAATATTGGGCACTGCTGTGCTTATCCCTTGTGATTGATTCCAGGCACAGAATCTTTTCCATTTGTCAGCATAAGATTTTCTAGTACTAGCCTTCTTGCCTCCAAAATGACATCCATCACAGGTTTGCTGAGGGATGCTAAGGGTCCATGCTGCAAGACTCGAAGTTTGGAGCTGAGTGTGCAGAATTTGGTTGTTCTGCTGAGATAGTAAGTAAGGTGTCTGAGGCAAGTGCCACGGAGGAAGGTGTGACACATTGCGCAGGAGTGGGTACCAGTGTTTGTGAGGCCAGTCTGGAGCAATCAAAATCATTCTTGGTTTGTCCTGTTTGACTTTTAGTAGAACTTTGGAGAGCAGAGGCAGAGGGGGAAAGGCATAGACGGATAGGTTTTTCCAGCTGAAGGATAGAGCATCCACTTTCCAGGCTTTTTTGTGATGAGTTCTTGTGCAGAATTTGTCCAACTGATAGTTCTGTGGTGAGGCAAAAAGATCTATGTTTGGACTCCCCCATTTGCGTGTCAACATGTTGAAAATCCATGGCTCCAGTTTCCATTCGTGTGGGTCCATGAGATTTCTGCTTAGTTCATCTGCCAGAGTATTCAGCTTTCCTGGCAGGAATTGTTAGTTGTATTTGATAGGTCACAGCCGTGTTCCACAATGCCATGGCTAGTCTGCAAAGGGGGTAGGAGTGTGTACCCCCCTGCTTGCTTATGTACCACATAACTGTGGTGTTGTCTGTCTTTATCATTCATTTTCCTGGATGAAGGTAGTCCTTGAAGGCTGTCAGTGCATTCTGTACAGCTAGCATTTCTTTTTGATTGATATGTAGATGTACTTGATTTGGGCTCTATTTGCCCTGAATGCACTTCCCTGCCAGATGAGCCCCCGAAGCATAGTCTGATGCGTCTGTAGTTAGGGTTTGGGTGGCAGGGGGTGGAGTGAATGGCAGTCCCTTGTTTTGGTGGCAGGCCTCTGCCCACCATAGGAACTCTAGTTGCAGGCAAGGTATGATATGAATCATTGTTTCCAGGCTGTGACAATGTTGACTCCATAAACTTTTTAAGTACCACTGAAGTTTCCTCATATGCAGTCTTGCATATGGAATTAGAAGAATGTAGGAGGCCATGAAGCCCAAGGCTTGCAGAATTTGTCTTGCAGATAGCAGGGTTTTTGTGTCCACCTGTTTGAAGTAAGTTACCAAATGAATTTGCTTTTCTGGCGTAAGGTAAGCCATCTGGGCAGTTGTATTCAAGCTTGCACCCAGGAATGTAATTTTTTGAGAGGGTACCAGTTGTGATTTCTTTTCATTTATAGTGTACCCTAGACAAGTTAGAGCCCTTTTTACAACTGCCAGATGTTTTACAAGAATGTCCTTGTTTTCTGCCTGAATTAGACAATCATCCAGATATGGCTATATTTGAATCTTTGCCTGCAAAATGCAATTACTGGAGCCAGGCACTTTGTGAAGACCCTGGGCGCAGTAGATAAGCCAAAGGGCAGTACAGAGAACTGGTAATGCAAGTAGCCTGCTTTGAAGCGGAGGTATCTTCTGCAAGATTCCCTGACTGGGATATGCAGGTAAGCCTCTTTTAAGTCTAGAGTTACCAACCAGGCATATTTGCCTAGCATAGGAAGTAACTGTTGAAGAGTCAGCATCTTGAATTTTGGAATGTCCAGAAATGTGTTTAGAGTAGATAAGTCCAGAATTGGACGCCATAATTTGTCTTTTCTGGGTACCAGGAAAAGTCTTGAATAGAAACATTGTCCCTTTTCCTCTTCTGGTACTGGCTGAATTGCTCCCATGTACATGAGGGACAGTACTTGCTTCTGGGCCTCTGCCCACTGATTTGGGGGCAGGTCTGGCCATCTGTTTGGGACTGGCAACATGTGGAAATGAAATCTGTATCCCTGGGATACTATATTTAAAACCCATTTGTCCTGTGTTATAAGTTGCCCGTTTCTTGCATGAAGTGCCAGTTTTCCCCCCAAAGGGGCGGCTACAAGGTAAGTGCTTGGAAAGTGTAAAGGAAAGTCATTGAGACTGCTTACCATAGGGAGGTGTCTTGTTGTTTCCAGATTTGGAGGAAGAGGCACCCCACTGTTTTGTTCTAAAAGTCCCTGGTGACTGAAATCTGGAGCCTTTAGAAAGTCTGGGTTTGACTTGAGTGGCTCTCTAAGGAACTGGAAAGGACCAGTTCTTAGTAGGCCAGTGCCTACTAAATCTTGGTGGTTGCACTTGTAAGAAATCTTTCACAGTTTGCATAGATTTAGCTTTACCTTCCATCTTTTTTAAAACTTCTTCAGCCTTATTACCAAAGAGACGGTCCTGTTGTAAAGGAGCATCCAACAATTTTGCTTTAACATGATCAGGCAGTTTGCACTTTGAACCAAGCATACCTTCTTAGCACAGACCCAGTTACAGCAGCCCTGCAAGTAGCCTCCAAAGAATCAAAGCCACATTGCAAAGTAAGTTTTCCAACTTGTTCAGCTGAATGCAATAAATCCTGTAAATCTTTATTTTCCACACAGTCAGAAATTAACATCATTTTCTGTTTAAGCAGTCCCATGATATGCTGCTGATATTTAAGCATATGAAATTGACAGTTTAAAGCCGTGATTGCCAAAGGTTGCAGAAGTGTAACCTTCTTAACCCATCTATCCAGCGCCCTGGAATCTCTATCAGAAAGGGTAGGATTTTTAGCAGTAGAAGCCTTAATGCCCGGGGACTCTAAGAAATTGTTTCAGGATCTGCAATAGGATTTTTGAAAAGGAATTTGTGGGAGTCAGGAACCCTGTAGTACCTGTCTGGCTTACAAGGAGCCGGAGGCAGTGAATCAGGAGCCATACTAGATTCTGAAAAAACATCAACAATGTCTAGAACAGGAGGTATAGCCAAAGGCCTATGCTGAGGAAGAAGAAGAAAATCCCCAAGTCTCTTTTTACATTCAGAGAAATCCTGACTTTCCTAGTGGAAATGTTCCTTTAAGATATGTAAAGTTTGCTCAAAGGAAAAATCCTCAGGGGGAGAAGCAGAAGAAATGGAATCTTCTGCATCAGAGTCCTCAAGTAGGTATAGACAAATACTGTTCATTAGAAGAGTTAGAAGAAATAGAATCCTCTTCAGAAGATTCATAATCAATGTCTTGCCTAGGCCTCTTGAAGGGGGGGGGGGGGGGTTGGCTACCCCTGATCAGAGTAATTAAATCTTCAGCCATTTTGATCATTTGTTTTTTAGGCATAGGGGCCTGCACATGTGGCCCAGGCATCGGTTTTTTAGACATAGATTTAGATTTTTGGCCTTAGTTTTGAAGATGGCGTTGGTCTAATATACAAATCTGTAGGCCTGAAAACACCCTCAGAAGCCAGTGCCTACACAGCGGCTCCGGACCCTTCTAAGGTACAGACATCTGTGGGTTCCATAATTGAAGCATCTCGCGGCATACCGGACTCCGAATGGGTCTCAGTAGAGGCCTGCGAATCAGAAGTAGCGGGTATCAGGGGCTGCGAAAACGCCTCACTGAGTACCGGCGAACTGGCGACTGGCTTAGGAGAAGCGTCGTCATCAGTTTTGGACCTCGACGGCCTGTCTGTCTTTTTCTTTGTGTTTTTTAGGTATTCTGGTAGTCAGATTGCTAACCGACGACATTTCTGGATAATTAAAGCGCAAGCCAAAATATTTAGAAGCAAAAATGTACCGATGTTTAATAGTGCATTGATTAAATTTAGCATAAAACCGACAGCAAGGTACGTTGTGGCCAGGGCCTAGGCAAGGAATACAGTACAAATGAAAATCCTTATGAGGTATTTGCTTCCCACAAGTAATGCAATTATTAACTTTTAATGACATCGGTAAGGAGCAAGAAAAAGTTTCCCCAATGGGGTACTTAGCTTTTTAGTTGAAGACTTCGGTTCTGAAACTCGAAAATGAAAATTTCAGGTGTCGGCCGACCGGCACTTGCAAACTGCTTCTGCTTCGGGCACCGCACGGCAAGAAAGACTGATGTAATGGCATCGGCTGCAGGTTTTATACCCCTGACGACCTGACGTCATGGAAGAAGGGACAGCAACCGATGCAGGACCCAAGACTTTGTTAATCAGGCCGACTGAGGCCAACCTGCCAGCAGGTTACCCAAATGTAATGACTGCAACAGTGAAACATGAAGAACATCATTCTACTGATGTTGCAGAAGAGGTTTAGTCCCAAGACTGACTATTCCTGATGTCATTTGACTTGCTGATGTGCAGTAAATGCTTCAGTAATGGGTTGGAGGATGCCTTGTAAGCCAGACATAGTTCACCTCTTAGTAGTCTGTAGGATACCGAATACAGTGACAGGGCTTTGAGTCATCGGTGTAGGACATGTTGTTTAGGCCCTGTATCCTTTAAGCATGTTATCTCTGTGGGTATTCCAGTTGTTGCAGGTGTCATACCAAAGGGTCTTATTATATTCAATGATTGGCCTAATGAGGGCAGAATAAAGGAGAAACAGCCTTAGAAATCTAGGAGGAGATAGTTTGCTTATAAACAGCGAAACTCAATTTCCTAAAGTGGAAAGAAACAAAAAGTTGCTCAGGTTTCCTTATACATTTAGTCTTGTCAAGGTAATATCTGAGCTGTCTATGTTGATCCAAAGTATGAAGTCCCTCACTATCATTCTGAGGAGAAAGGAAAAAGGATGATGAAAAGTTTGATTTACAGACAAATGATTAATGACCTTTGGCATAAAAGGAGGATTGGTACGAAGAGAAACTTTGTGAAAAAACAAAAAAAGGGGAACTGACACTAGGGCATGAAGTTCAGAAACCCTCTAGTAAGGGTTACAAGTAATACAGTTTTCCAAGTACAGTGCTGTAAAGAAGAAGAGACTGCGGGCTCTAAAGGAGTCAGAGTCAAATTTTTAAGAAAAAAAAATAAAGTCCTAAAAGGAGGAATAGACTTTCTTGGAGGCCTAATATAAAGGACACCTTCCAAGTAGCAAATTCAAAGGCAAACAAGTAGAAAAGGCTAACCAGATGGAGTATGTCAGGCCAGAATTGAGAACCTCACACAAATAAGAAAGTGCCAGAGGAATACTCTGAAAAGAGGGTCCAGGTTATGTGTGAGAGACAAAACAGAAAATCTTTACCATTTAGCTACATAAAAGTTTTCTAGTAGTGGGTTTTCTGGGCTCCTGCAAAGCCCAAAGCATGTCTTTGAAAACTGTCATTGAAAAGGAATCAAACCCTATCACCCAAAGAGTCAACTGTAGGCTGAGCAAATGAAAGTGAATTAGAGATCCCTTGTCCTGTGTGAGAAGATCATGTCAGGTTACTTGTAATGATTGCCCCTGGCCAGATGAAATTGAAGGGAAAACCAGTGCTATGTGGGCCAAAAGAGGGTCACTAGCAAGATTTTGGGCTCGTCCCTCAGGAGTTTGTACAAGACGTTTGACAACAAGGGAAGAGGGGGACAAGCATACAGAAACTTTCCCTTCCAAGACATGATACTCAGTTTCCAAGCCCGAGGACTTGGCACTATGGAACAGAACTAGGGAAGTTGTCTGTTCAGAGGGGAGGTAAAAAGATCTATTTGAGGAGCACCCAAATGATGTACAGTATCTAGAAAAAAACTCCCAGTGAAGCACCCATTTGTGAAGATCTGCTTCAAGAGCTAGCCTGAAAAAAGTTAAGATTTTCTGCACCCTTGCTTATGTACCACATAACTATGGTGTTGTCTGTCAAAATCGTGAAAGGATCTGCAACTCGAAGAGGGTGCAAGGCACAAACATCTAGAATTAGAGCTATCATCTCTTTTATGTTGATATGGTCCACTTGTTGCTGGGAAGACCAAACTCCCTGAATCCTGACATTGTTGCAAGAGGCTCGCAAACTCTGATTTGACACATATATGTACAGGTCCTAAGTTGGAAGAGGGGCTTGAAAAGAAAGACCAGGATTCAGAGAAGTCCAATGACTCCACCAGAGGACTTAGAGTCTGAGGCAAGGCAAGAGAGGTAGAGGAAGATACAGAGGGTGGCAGTGTTGAAGCTAAACAGTTTTGAGATACCACTGAAATCACCTCCTGTGGACTCTAGCAAAAGAAACCATAGGAAGGGCAGATGACAAACCACACAGTTTGAAGGAATTCCCTTACATTCAGCTCTTGTAGAAGAAAAAGAAGATAGTCTGAAAGTAGGCAGTCAAGGAAAGGACCTTGGGAGGATTAAAGCAAGCCCATCACTGACAAGATCTGAATACAGCAACCCAGGAAAACATGGTCTTGGAAATGGGTGAGAACAGACTTTTTGAGATTTAGAGTGAACCCCACACTGGGAGGAGAAGTGTGATGTCTTCAAGATCCTGAAGAAGAAGGTGCTGTCAGGGGGGCTTGAATTAGCAAGTCGTCCAAATAAGGGAAAACCTGAAGTCCCTGAAGTTTGCAGAAGGCTACCACTGGGGTCAGACATTTGGTAAAGATCCTCGGAGCTGTAAAAAGACCAAAAGACAAAGCAGAAAGCTGAAAATGTTAGGAAGAAACAGAGAAATGTAAAACTTACCTGTAAAGAAGGTTAATAGGAATATGAATGTAGGTATCCTTCAGATCCAGAGACAACAGAAAAGCCTGAGGAAAAAACAGAAGAAACCGAGACTAAACAGCCAAAATATTGAAAGAGGGCACTTTCAGAAATGTGCTGAGAAAAGAAAAATCCAAAAATAGGCCTCCAAGAACCCTCCTTCCTGGAAACCAAGAACATTCTAGAATAAAACTCCTTACTGTTCTGAGAGGGTGGAACTGGCTGAATGCCTCCTTGAACCAAAAGATCTTGAAGAGCTGAAGAAAGATGAGGAAGATTGCAATGGTGAGGTTGGGGAATGCCTGAAAAGGGAGGACGGGACTTCCAACCATGAAATTTGAATTATGGAAAACACTCATGAATCCTTGGTTATGCACTGCCAAACTGGAAGAGACAGTTAATTTGACGGAAAGAGGAATCTGAACAAGGGGGCAAAACAGGCTGAATGTCAAATGGAAGCAAATTTGTCAGGAAAAGAAGGCTTTTTATCCTTATAACCCTGAGAAGGCTTTCAGGAAAAAACCTTCTTGGAAGATCTCAGAGAGGCTCTCGGCAGCCTCCTCACAAAGCAAAACTTAGAGGAGTAATTTATCTAAAAATTGGGAATAGGAGAAAGGAAGATCTGCTTAAAATCTTACATGACTTTCCCCTTATTTTGCAAGGTCCTGAAAAGCTCAGCTGCTGCAGAGCAAAAAAGATTTTGGCTGTCCAAAGGACAGTCCAGCAATTTAACCTTACTGTCTTCAGGAAGGAAATGGTGCTGCAACCAGGAATATCTCCTCATAACCGACCCTGAAGCAGCTGCTGTAGAGAAAGCATCAACACCATCAAAATTACATTTTATACAATGATGAGATACCGAAGAAGCACAGCTCAAAAGAGAAATAGCAGACAACTTAGATTCTGAATCAAGAAAATCAGAAAGAACACCGCCAAGTTGAGAAAGACGAGCCAGGACATATCTAGTTATATGGGTCTGTAATTTACGACTCTGAAAGCTAATGTGGCAGAGGTATGCACTTTTTAGCCATGCCTATCCATAACACAACTATGGCTGTCCCTTTCAGATGGCAAAAGCTTGGAAAAAGACAGCAATTTAGACGGCTAGTCAGTGGTTAGGCAAATCACTGCTAGGTCAGAACGGCTTTTTTATAAAGCTTCTGGGCTTCAGGAACTTTAAAGAATCTATCAGTCTTCTTTGGAGCAGGGGGCTGTGAGTCAGGAGCCTGACAAGCAGAATAAAAGGGGTCTAAAAGAGCATCCAAGACAGGAGGAATTGCAGAAGACCAAGATGAAGCAATCTACAAAAGGTCATTAGTACCTTTTCTGAATATCAACAATCTGGAAACAATCCCATTTAAAATATTCTATCATGCAGACAACAGTGTTCCCAGAAAGACAACTCTTCAATGGGGGAATCGGGGGAAAGAGAATCTTCTTCTTCAGACCCCAGAGCTACAAGGGGATGAATTTGGGATGAGTAAATCATGGACCCCTCTCCAGTACGAGAGTTCACCTCTTTCTCAGATGAATCATAGTCTCTAGGCCTTTAAGAAGTAGTGGACCACAGAACAGAAAAAGGGACAACCCATAAGGAGATTTCCAAGCCATAACATCCTTGAAAAGACCCTGAGTGAAATCCTGCCACACTTTATGTGAATCCCTAGCTATAGGAGCCACATGTCTGACATTTTGGTTTCTTTTTTCAAAGGAAAAGCAACCCTGACAAACTTAAGGGGTTCAAACCCTTGCCTGACTTCAATAAGGGAACCAGGGACTTCCTCCCTAACCAGAAACTGGGGGATCCCCCTAGGTCCCTCCAAAATGATTAGCCGCCGCATAGCCTTAGTGGAAGTGCTGGTAGGCAAAGCCTCTGAGTCAAGACAGAGACAGTGGAACTGGATAGTCTTCGAGTTTTTCATCCAACGTGGCAGATTGGACAGCAGAAGAAAGTACAGTTTTGTACCTACCATAAATGTAGATGTCCGATAGGAATGCATCTGCAGTCCTAACAAATGGGTTGTCCTGTCGTCAGGCAGCCCTTCGGTCGGCCGGATTCCAAAGTCTGGGTCTGGCTTCGGCTGGAGTCGCACTTCACCCGACGTCATAGCTGCAGTTATTCGGGTATAAAGGCATCAGCCGACGCCATTTTCCTCAGTGTTTCTTGCCCCAGATGCCAGGTGCCCTCTTGGATGGCTAAATTTGGATAAATGCCAATGTTTCCAAATAGTAGAGAGCAGCAAACACATAAAATAACCATGTATGTACATATATACAAACAAATACACCATAATAGATCCCCCCCCCCAAGCTAGCTGAAAGATGGCAAATAGCCTAGGAGTACCACAGAGGGGAAGGCGGGTGGGTAATCCTGACTGCAGATGCATTCCTATCGAACATCTACATTTATGGTAGGTACAAAACTGTACTATGTCCTTCAAGGATGCATCTGCAGTCCTAACAAATGGGTAGAATACCATAGCCAAACTAGGGGAGGAGGAAAGAAGAGAGATTATGGTGTAGCTAGGATCCCTTGCAAAACAGCAGTGGCAAAGCCTGCTCGGGATATAGAATATAAAGGTAAATTATAATGCTTGGCAAATGTATGCACGGAGGTCCAAGTAGCAGCCTCTATAATGTCCTTGGTAGCCACCCCTCGTAGGAAAGCTGTAGTAGTGGCTGTGGCCCTTGTAGAGTGAGGCCTGATGTTCTCTGGAGTTTTCTTTCCATGAAAGGAGTAACAAAATCTAATGCAATTTCCTATCCACTTGGAGATTGTCTGTTTTGAAATTGCTTTTCCTTCCCTTCCTGTTGCATATGCTACCAGAAGCTGGTCAGTTTTCCTATTGCACTTGGTCCTGTCCAGGTAGTAGCGTAATTGTCTATGCACATCCAAGGTATGCAACAGTCTTTCTCCCCTGTTCTGTGGGTTGGGGAAGAATGTAGGTAGGTGGATAGCCTGGTTTAAAGAGACTCTGGATACCACCTTAGGCATAAATGTAGGATTTGTTCTCATGGACACTCTGTCTTGATGGAAGATCAGGAAGGGTTGCACTGCCATTAATGCCTGTAGTTCAGAAACCCTTCTTGCTGAGGTGATTGCTAGCAGGAAAGCAGTTTTCCAGGATAAGTATTGTAATTCTGCTGTTGCTGCTGGTTCGAAAGGAGGAAGTGTCAATTTTTCTAGCACAAAGTTCAAGTCCCATGCTGGCAATGGTGGTTTCCTAGGAGACTTTACATTTTTAATTCCTCTCAGAAACTGCCCAAGCAGAGGGTGTGAGAAGACAGGGGGATCCAAGCTGTATTCTGCCAAAATAGCTGATGCGTGTATCTTGATGGAGGAATAGGACAGGCCTGCATGGAAGAGCTCTGCCAAGTACTCCAGGATGTTGGCTATGTTTACCAGTGACACATCTTTTCCCTTTGCAGTACTCCAAATGAGATATCTTTTCCATTTTGCTGCATAATTCTTTCTTGTAGAAGGTCTGCGAGCCTCAAGGATAATGTCTTTAACCCTTTGGGATAAATTTGGGTTAGTTGCTCTTATGTAATGTTCCAGGCAGTCAGCTGCAGAGTTTTCAGGTTTGGATGCAGTATGTTGTAGCTGTTCTGTGTTAACAGCAATGGGATCAGGGGTAGTGTCCACATTTGTCCCCGAGACATGCTCCTCAGTAATGGGTACCAATGTTGTCTTGGCCAGTCTGGAGCTATCAGGATGATCCTTGGATGTTCCTCTTTGATCTTCAATAGCACCTTGTGCATCAAAGGAAGTGGTGGGAATGCATATGCTGTCAGGTTGTTCCAACTGAAAGATAGGGAGTCCACCTTCCAAGCAAGTGGGTGGTACGTTCTTGTGCAGAATTTCTTGAGCTGGTGATTGAGTGGGGATGCAAATAAGTCTATTTGTGGTAGTCCCCATTTTCTTGTGATGGTTTTAAAGATGTCCGGGTGTAGCATCCATCCGTGGGCATCCATGGTAGTTCTGCTTAATATGTCTGCTAGAATGTTCTCTTTTCCCGGTACAAAAATTGCCTGTAGCTGAATATTGTAGCTCAGAGCCACATTCCATAGGTCCAGTGCCATCCGGCATAGAGGGTATGAATGTGTGCCTCCCTGTTTGTTGATGTACCACATAACTGTGGTGTTGTCTGTCCTTATCATCAACTGTCCTTCTTGGAGGAATGGCCTGAATGTCTGGATTGCCAATTTTACTGCTAGCATTTCCTTTAGATTTATGTGCAGGTGCAGCTGGTCTTGAGTCCATAGGCCTTGTATGCACTTGTCCAGCATGTGGGCCCCCCAACCGAGGTCTGAGGCGTCCGTTGTGATGGTTTGGCTTGGTTGAATGTTGTAGAAGGGCAAACCTGCGTTTGATTGACAGGCCTGAGCCCACCATAGGAACTCTTGCTTCAGGCATGGAATTAGTGGGATTTTGGTTTCTAGGCTGTGTCTGTGTTGAGACCATAAATTCTTCAGGTACCACTGTAGCTTTCTCATATGCAGTCTGGCATGAGGGACTAGAATTATGCAGGATGCCATGAAGCCCAGGGCTTGCAGTACTTTTCTTGCTGTTAGATGGTTCTGCTTTGTTAATGCCAAGAAGTAGAGAGGAAGTTGTTCTTGTTTTTCCACAGTTAGGAATGCCGTCTGCTGTGATGCGTCCAGCTCTGCACCTAAAAAGGTTATTCTTTGGGATGGTATCAGCCTTGACTTTTTTATATTGACTGTATATCCCAGGGCTTGCAGCAAGTAAATGACTCTTTGTAAGTCTTCTGTTAGCTTGTTTTTGTTGTCCGCTTGTATGAGGCAGTCGTCCAGGTAGGGATAAATTTGTATTCCCTGAAGTCTGCAATGAGCGATTACTGATGCCAGGCATTTCGTGAACACTCTGGGCGCAGTAGATAAGCCAAAGGGCAATGCTGAGAATTGATAATGCTCTGATCCTGCAAGAAATCTGAGGTATCTTCTGCAATTTGGTCGTATGGGGACGTGCAGGTATGCCTCCTTGAGATCTAGAGTTACCAGCCAAGACTCCTTGCCCAGCATGGGAAGAAGCTGCTGTAGGGTCAGCATTTTGAATTTTGGAACAATGAGGAATGTGTTTAAAGCAGACAGGTCGAGAATAGGCCTCCATTTTTTCTCTTTTCTTGGTACCAGGAAGAGTCTGGAGTAAAATCCCTTTCCTTGTTCCATAGATGGTACCTTTTCCACAGCTCTCATTCTTTCTAGTTGAGCTATTTGTTTTAGAGCTTCTATCTTTTGATTTGGTGGTAGGTTTGGCATTCCTCTTTTTCCTGGTAGAGTATGGAAATGAAACCTGTAACCTTGGTCTATAGTTTGCAAAATCCACTTGTCCCTTGTGATGTAATGCCAGTTCTTTGAAAATAAGGCTAGCTTTCCGCCTAAGGGTGCTGCTAGCTGTTCCTTGGTAGGCGGTGCCAGGGCCAAGTCACTGTGATTGTCCTGTTGCAGTGGTAGTGGCTGTGTCTGTGCCTCGCTGGTTGTTGCCTTGCCACTGGCGTCCCCTGTAGGCACCTCTGGATTGATTTCTGCCTCTTGAACGCCTATTCCTGCCTCTCTGTGTTTTAGAGGAGTCTGGAAAGGACCAATTTTTAGAGGGCCAGTTCCTGCTAAACCTTGGAGGTTGCACCTGTAAGAAATCTTTCACTGTTTGTACAGATTTTGCCTTTTCTTCCATTTTCTTCAATACCTGCTGAGCAGGAGAACCAAATAAATTGACCTTGTCCATGGGAGCATCTAATAATTTTGATTTGACATGGTCCGACAAGGCCTGTTCTTTCAACCATGCATGCCTTCTGATAACTGTGCCAGTCATGGCTGATCTAAAGGAAGCCTCCAGTGCATCATAGCCGCATTTTAAAGAATGGTTACTAACTTGCTGAATGTTATGCACCATTTCCAGAACATATTTCTTATCTAAAGAATCATCAGAGGACAGTTTTTTAGTTAACTGATCAAGCATAAACTCCTGATATTGAATCATATGAAACTGACAGTTCAAGGCCCTAGCTGACAGAGTAGCAGAGGTGTATACTTTTTTACCCCATCTCTCTAAGGACCTGGATTCCCTTTCAGAGGGGAGGGGATTTTTAACAGAGGTAGATGCTACTGCCTTAGGCCCCTGGGAGATAGTCTCGGGATCTGCAAAAGGAGCCTTGTATAAATGGTGATGTGTGTCCGGGACCCTGTAGAACCTATCGGGCTTAGCAGGGGCTGGAGGTAAAGAATCAGGAGCAGTACAAGCATCATTAAATGCATCATCTACAACAGAAAGAACTGGAGGTATAGCTAAAGGCCTATGTTGTGGTAAATGCAAAAAGGTCCTAAGCCTTTTCCTGGAATCTGAAAAGTCTTGGCCCTGCCACTGAAATTGTTCCCTCATGGCATGTAAGGTTTCCCCAAAGGAAAATTCCTCAGGTGGAGAGGCAGAAGGGATTGACTCTTCAGCATCAGAGTCTTCGTAGGGAGAATAAGGAGCCTCTGGAGGGTCTGTATTGTCTGAATCATCCGAGGAATCATCCGTGGACACTGGCTCAGGGGGCTCTGCTCTAGGTCTCTTCTCTGGAGGTGGCTGAGAGGCCCTGTCTGGATGAGGTTGGGATCCCCTTATTAAAGAGATGAGATCGTCTGCCAAAGAAAGCATTTGGGAACTGGAACTGGGCCTGTGAGAGGGGTGCTTAACAGGCACAGACTTAGTAGTTTTGGCTGCTTTAGCCCTGGCAAAAGCCTTAATGGACATGGCTGCAGGAGGCCTAGCAGCTCCACGTGCAGGGGTGGATACATCCAAGGGGATAGTGTCCGACAATTCCTGTGAAACCACAGCAGCAGGTTGTATTTCAGAAGCCGATTCTACCAGGTTTGAAGAGGCCTCGGTAGAAGGCATGGATTCGGCTGAAACAAGGACCGTTTGCTCGGTTTCGGCCGAAACCGAGACACTCGCGGTATGCTTAACCGCGGTTTCGGCCGAAACCGCAGACCGCGTCGGTCCTTTTCTTTGCGTTTTTTGGCAATTTGTGTAGTCTGAGGATCCGACGGCATAATATACGCAAAATCAGAACCGAAAAACTGTTCAGCAAACTCCGACCGACGTCTAAGCATCCGTCGGTTAAAAGAAGCACAGGCTAGACAAGCTGCTACGTCGTGGTCTGGTCCTAAACAAGGTAAGCAGTAAGAGTGGAAATCTTTATGAGGTATTTGTTTCCCACAAGTTAAACAGTTATTCACTTTTTCTGACATCGGCTGAGGCAAGAAAGAGTCCCCAACGGGGTACTTAGCTTTTTAGAAGTCTTCGAAGTAGTATTCGGTAGTAGTAATCTCTGGATCTGACCGACCGGCACTTGCGAACAGCTTCTGCTTCGGGCGCCACGCGGCAAGAAAGACTGAGGAAAATGGCGTCGGCTGATGCCTTTATACCCGAAGAACTGCAGCTATGACGTCGGGTGAAGTGCGACTCCAGCCGAAGCCAGACCCAGACTTTGGAATCCGGCCGACCGAAGGGCTGCCTGACGACAGGACAACCCATTTGTTAGGACTGCAGATGCATCCTTGAAGGACATCCTGCACTTTTGTTTTCTTAAGAAGTGACTAAACGTCAAGGTGGGGGATTCAAGGCCATGGAACCCTGAGGCCAGATGCTTCAGAAGCTGGTTTTCTAAATAGATAGAAAACAAAGACAGACAACTACATAAAGTCTTTGGTATGAAAGCTTGACAAATGAGTATGGTCAACATCAAGACAAACAAGGCACTTCTTGTTTCTATCCCTATGGGGAATCTGCTTGCCACACTCACATTTTCCCTTCCTGGATGACTTATAAAAGGTAATACAAACCAGAGGAAAAAAACAGGAAGGAAAACATCTCAATGATGTACTTATCACTTAAAGGTTTAGGAGCTGTACCTACACAATGTATGACTGCAGCCCAAATTGTAAAGGTAGCATTCAGACAGGTGAAAAAAGTTCTGAGGATTAAGCATTTGTACGTCACTTGTTGACCTAACACTTTAGAAGTAGGACATACTTCTGAAGTACAGTGCCTGGAAGGAGCTAAGGCTTTGGTATGCTGGATGGATATTTGGCTATCCTCGGGCAGGACTTCTATTTGTAAAGAATTGCAACAGTGATAAGGAAGGACATCTAGCTGCAGGTTCAAAAGGGGAGGAAATAAACTTACCCAACACTTATCCAACACTAAATTAAGATCTGAAAGAATCACAACGTTTTCTATGTGGTCTAATATGTAAAAAAAAAAAAAAAAACTTTCAGAACTCCTTAACTTGGAATAAGAAAGAAAGAGGGACATCCAAAGGCAGAAACAGCTGATAGGTACACTAAGCCTAATGTGAGCAATTCACAGAGGTAATGAAGAACAACTGGTGCTCCTACTTGGTATGGATCTTGTTCTAGTTTATGGCACCAAGGAAAATCTTTTTTTCATTCTGACACTTATGATTTCATATTAGCAGTTTTTTCTAATCTCCATTAATATGTTCAGGAAATCCTCTAAAAAATGTGTGTAATTGGGACCAAAAAATATCATCCATACTGTCAGAAGGAGATTTTGAATGCTGGGGTGATTAGGGACTCCTTGCCCTGTGTGAGCTAATCCACACTGTGAGGAAGTATTTGGTAAGAATGCATTAGAACGGAACCAAAAGGGAGCTTCCAGAAACATCTTTGGCAAGTCTATCTTGATCTTTAGAAGAACTCTGGATATCAGAGGAAAGCCTGGCAGGAACTTTCCCATCCATAGGAAAGAAAATACATCCATTGTGTAGGCCTTTTTGGAAGCTGTCTTGTAACAGAACTGGTTTAGCAGTCTGTTGACACAAGTGACAAACAGATCTACTTGGGGAGTTCCCCACAGGTGGACAAACTCCTGGAAGACCTCTGGGTGTAGCATCAATGTATGAAGCTCTATCTTGGATCTGCTCAACAAGTCAACTATTGTACTCTGCTCTGACAAAATGTTATGTGGTCCACAGACTGAAGTTGTTCTGTATTGCCAATTCCCTGGAAATCATGGCAAGTCTGCACTTGGGAGTATTGCTTTGTTCCCCCTTGTTTGTTTATACACCACATAACTGTTGTATTGTCGGAGGGTCCATAGCTGACAAAGAGCTCTAATAGCTTTTATCAGAGCCATCATCTCCTTGAGACTTGTATGCTTGCTCTTGAAATGAGGCTCCCATGTGTACCAAACCTTGAAGACTTGAGAGACTGTCCCCATGCAAAGTCTGAAGTGTCCATTCTGACTGACTAAGCAAGAGGATGGATGAAAATGAGAGGACTGCATAGAGCAGGACCTGACTGGCCCACCATAGGGCTCTTTCTTGATGAAACTGAGCAATGAAATTTGAAAGGATAATGGACAGATATGCTGGACCACAACTGATTTCAGGTGCCACTTAATTTCCTCATGTACAGTCTAGTAAATTAGTCAATTAGAATGTACAAAGCCATGCAATCATTTCATTTCAGGAATTCTCTTGCTCTGAATATGTTTTGAAGGGCCAGACTCCAGAAGTGAAGCTGAAAAGATGAAACTTTGTGTAGGAAGGTAAGCAGTGGATATAGACACCATAGAAACATTAATCTTTGACAGGAGTTTAAACAAGTCTTTTTCAGATTCAGTTTGAAACCCACAGTGCTGAAAAGATGACTAGTGAACAGAGGAGCTGCCAAGGTGTTTTACACAAAAGAGAGCTGAGATTAGTCAATTGTCCAAGTATGGGAAATAGGGATGCCTTGAAGTCTGCAAAAGGCTATGACTGGGGATATGCTCTTTGTTAAAACTCCTGGAGCAGCAGAAAGACCAAAAGGCAAAGTTGTAAAAAGACAGTGCAACTAAAAGGTAAAGACTGTGATTTCAGATATGTAGACAGTCACTTTTATGGTCTACAGTGACAAGAAATGCCACGGGAAACAGAAAAAAAAAACAGTTTCGTAAAATGAGCATCTTAAATTTTGGGACCAAAAGAAAGGTGTTTAGCTCTGAAAGAACTAAAGTAAGTAGCTGGGAACTAAGAACATTCTTGAATAAAGGCCTTTGCCTCTGAGTCACAGGTACTGGTTCTATAACAACATGGGATAGCAGGTCTGACATAATTTAAGGCAACGGATGATGTTTTTGTGAGGATGAGGCGGGATCCCCAACTGAGACAGATGGGAAGTCCACTAATGTCTGTAACTATTCTGGATTATTTTTAGAACCCAGGCAACTGACATTTTCTGTTTCCAGAAATGAAGGCAGTGGGAGAGGCTGACTGCAATTTGGGTAGAAAGTTCAGGGTTGGGAGGGAAGGGAAGAAAACAGACATAGATTCATAGGTTCATAGGTAGGTACTAGGCTATCGGCCCAAGGGCCTATGCAAGCCTAGCCAACAGGGTTCCCTGGCTTACGCCACCCAAGAAAGTTATTTTCCTGTGCCACTGATGAGCAGAGACACAGAAGTGATCCCCGGGGTGTATTTCCTATTTCCCATCCACTCATCAAGATTTTTCTTGAAGAGTGCTAATGAAGAACTTTGCTTGACATAGATGGGTAGCCTGTTCCAGAGTATGGGAAGTCTCTGGGATAGGAATCTATCCCTCCAGCATGTCTTGTTTATTGTGGTGACCAGGCTTAGGTCCCTAGAGCATGTAGCTCGGAGGGATTGGGATTTTTTTTAGGTGTAGCATGTCCAACAGCTCTGGGTTTGACATAGCTTTATATGTTAGGCAGAGATCACCTCTAAGTAGGCGATATGCTACGGAGTAAAGCTGGAGTTTTTTGAGGCGGTCAGTGTAGGGCATTTGTTTGAGTCCAGTAATCCTCTTTGTGAGGTACTTCTGTGGCCTTTCCAGCTGCTGCAGATGTCTTGTGAGGTACATTCCAAAAGGGGCGTTGTACTCTATAATGGGTCTAATGAGTGATTAGTAGAGGGTAACAATGACCTCTTTTTTCCTGGATGAGAACCCTTTTATGATGAGGTGTGCCACGTAGAAGGACTTCCTGACTACCACATAGGTTGTATGAGATTTATTTTGAAAGGTGGGTTCAGGGGATCAGTCTACCTTCCTTTTTGAAACTCTCTGCCATTTTTTTTCTTGTATTGCTGTTTGCAAAGCTTTTGCTGAGAGGATTTAAAAGGCTTTTGAAAAAAATGGACCAGCGAAAGAAAGGTTTTGGTACTTAGGGAGAGGACACAAAAAGAGTCAACTCCCTAAACCAAATTTCCTCCTCCTTCCAGTTTCTCTAACATTTCAGCAGAAGAATTACCAAACAAATGGTCCCCATCAAGAGAT
The DNA here is from genome assembly GCF_019279795.1 of Protopterus annectens. Lineage (NCBI taxonomy): Eukaryota > Metazoa > Chordata > Ceratodontiformes > Protopteridae > Protopterus > Protopterus annectens. The sequence goes on along the minus strand of NC_056748.1, from coordinate 75,189,480 downwards.
CCTTAACATTCTTATTTTAACATGTTGATTGAGTCATCGCTTAAGACATAGGCAAACAAGAAGTTATGTACTCACCATAACATTCGATGTATGTAGTCCATCTCGCCTCACATTCTTACCCGTGGGTTCGGAGCCGAATGTCGGCTCCAACTCGGCCAAAAGTTTTCTAGCTCGAAGTCCTTCTATTGGCCGGGCTAAGATGGTATCCCATGCTGCACTGGTCTTTATCCCCAGATCTAGTTTGCTGCAAACACCAGCACTCATTCTCCATGCATAACAACACCCAAGGAAAGGAAGAACAAACCAAGAATGAAGGGAGCTCTGAAACCAGACCTAACCTCCAGATCCTCCAGGAAGGGGGAGGGTAAGTAAGAATGTGAGGTGAAATGGACTACATACATCGAACGTTATGGTGAGTACATAACTTCTTGATGTTACGTAGTCCAATCTCGCCTACATTCTTACCCGTGGGACAGCGTCCCTAGCACCTAAATCCTGGGAGGCTCAGTGGAAAATACTCCTGAGCACTGTGGAACCAAAGGAAGACTTGCCCCTAGATGCCACATCCAACTTGCAATGAGTAACAAAAGTGTGAGGAGATGCCCAAGTAGCCGCAGCACAAATATCATCCATAGACAATCTAGCCTTGCTCAATTCCTGCCTTTCTTTAAAAAACGTACTCCTCTTCCTCAAAAACATTATTCTGCATGTATTGTTCCTACAATTTCCATTTTTTTCTATACAATTTGCTCCTACCCTTTTCTAAAGATTCGACTTCCAGTTCTTTTATCTCAGTTCCTATATTCGCTACTTCTAGTAAAGCTGGTTTAGACTTTTATTTCCATTTTCTAGTAACTGCTTTTTGGCAGCCACCATAAATAGACTCAGCAAGGCCTTACTATGTCTAGGCAATGCAGATCCTGTACCCCAGCTCAAAAATAATTTCCTTAGTTACACCCATTTGCTCACCCACTATTTTTGACAATGGTACTCTGTAAGACATTTTTAAAGTCTGCCATCTCATAATTCCAAAACATGTTCTCAGTTAACCTCTTTCTACCTCCTCACAGCTCTAACATTTGCCATATACCTCAGGAAAAATTATTTGAAGTCTACTTGGGGTAAGAAAATAGCTATGCAAACATTTCCAAGCAAATATCCTGAATCTTCTAGACTTTGTTGAATATTTAGGAACCATACATATGCTATCCCATTGTTTTCTTGTACACTACTTATCCACTCTCTCTTCCCAATCTTTCTGAACTCCTCTGATGGTCGTGAAACTTTCTATATGCCCTACTAATTACCCCTGTTTTATCAGCAGCTTCTGTTGTAGATTCACTAAAATCTTCAGCAGAGCAGGCCTCTCACTTAGGAATCTCCTATCCATTTCTCTTTGTCTACACTCTAATATCAGTCCCTGATCAGGAAGGCAGTCTCCAGCCTGCAGTCTAAATGTCTTCTTGTCTTCTTCGACCAGTATTACTTTTCTCTCTCTCTAGTTATTTGCTCCCAATACCTTGGTTCTCTTGCCAATTTGCTCCAGTAAATTTCAGCCTCCCCTTACCTATTCTCTGTACCTCTAATTGCAGTCCTCCCTATTGACAGACTCTCCCTTCTCCATTCTTATATTGTCTTAGTTCTTAGAATACTTTTTGCAACTTTACAAATATAACATTCTGTATAGCTGTTGTTACTAAATTCTCTCATTTCTTGAACTTCTCTCCCTACTTTATCATCATCCTTTTCCAGTTTGAATTACAGCTTTCTGCTTGTGTTATGTATATTAACCATAACCATGTAGATCTAAAATATCCCTTCAGATCAGGTAAACCTAAACCACCTTGTTCTGTTGGATCCACTTATCCCAGTTGAGTCTTGCCTTCTTCACCTCCCAAACAAAAACCTTCAACTCTTTATTAACTGCTGTCCACAATTTCTCCTCTGCTTTATAAACATAGGCCTGACTATGCCCGACCTGTACATACAATTAAAGGGACTAAAAACATTTCCACTTCTTGTATCTTGCTATCCATGTCCATAAGCAAGAGTTTCCAGTTTCTGTACTAACTTTTGTTTATTCTCTTCTCATATATCCTTATCTGCTATAACAGAATCACTTTTAATCCATACTCCTAAACACTTCATTTTATCATGTCCCCGCAAATATGGCTACTGGTGAACCAATTCATGTGTGAGTGCATAGTTTACGGTCATAGCCTTTGTTTTGTCTTCATTAATTTTATATCCTGAAACAAATTGAAACTCTGAGAATGCTCCACAACACTGCAATGGTCTTTTCTGTTTTACCAGGTACAAAATAATATCATCTGCAAATAAAACCAACTTTTCTTGATTACCATACCAAGTGTACCCTTGAATATTTGAGTCCCTTGTTTTCTTTGCCAATGGCTCTAAACATAACAAAAATAACAAAGGGGAAAGAGGACACTCATGCCTGGATCCCTCTACTCAGACACAACCTATCAGAGAGGAAGCATCCCACATTAATTTTTGCCTGTGGCCCCTCATATATCCTCTTAATTAACCTTACTACTCTGTCAGGAAATGCAAAAGTTTCCACTGTCCTACTCATAAAATCTCAGCATACTCTGTCAAATGTTTTCTCTGCATCAAAACCTACCAACAGTGGTTCATTCTTACATTTTACTTCCCTCTGGATCATCACTGCTCTTCTAACGTGAAATATTTGCCTCCTCTCCACAAAATCACATTGATCCATATCTATCAATTTTGGCAACACCTCAGCCACTCTTTTAGCTACTGTAGACATATACTTTATAATCGTGATTTCAAATTGAAATGGGCCTATATGAAGCTGAGTCTGATGGGTCTTTACCATGTTTAGGTATTACAACCACCACAGCTTTCTTCCAGGATGTTGGTGCTTCCTTTTAAAATACTGTTAAACAAAACCTTCCAGATCTTTATCAGTTTTTCCCTCTCAGCTTCCAAACTTCCACGGGAATACCATCTATTCTTGGAGGCTTTCCCACAGATTGATTACACATTACTGTTTTTATCATATCTCCTCCTATCTTAAATCTTAATTGTTGAGCCTCATCCACCTCTAACGTTGGCATAGCTAAATATTTCCATTTGTGCTTTTTCTTGATTTCCACATTCCTCTGCTTTATACAAATTTTCATAAAATTTCAAAAATCTCTCCATAACCTCTACAGGATCTCTGGTTACTTTTCTTGTTAGAGGCTCCCTAAGTTTAGCAACATCCCTTTCTACTTTCTGTTGCCTAGGTCGTTTTGCTAAAAGTTTTTGTGCTCTGTAGGTATTATCAAAAACAGTTGATTAACAGCAAACTTTCTAAACTCATGCATATTATCCAGACACTCACTTATTTTCTCTTAGCACTCTGTATTTGTGCCTCTTGTCTGTATGGGATCCCCCTTATTCTGCAATACTTTAACTTTTGTTAGCCCATCTAAATAACTCTTGTTACTTGAGCATATCTCGTTTTCTTTTATTTCTACACTATTTTTTACACTCCACTTCCATTTTATCTTATTCACTAGCTTTCACTTCTGAAGAAATTTCTAACTTCTGTAATAACTCTGAAATAATTTCCACTACCCACTCAATTCTTGTCTTTTTATCAGGTAGACGGAGAAGCATCAGTGTCACATTTGTACTTCCTTATCCAGCATTATCTTAGTTGTTATTGGTGTGTAATCTAAAACAATTATTAGAAGTGTGTGTCAAAGCTTTCAATTAAATGCATGTGTTCCTGTGAAATATAATGTCTTTGTAGTCTAGACCAGTTACTATACCTTGGGGAATATGTAAATTTTCTACTGAGCTCCTACTCCTGAATTCATGTCATACATACAAAATACGTTCCTAAATATATTCAGAAATATATCCTCTTTTGTTATATTTTCCCTTCTAGGTACTCCAGACACATCCTGACTGTTGTAAATCTAGTTCCAGTCCCCAACTATAAAGTAATATTCTGCTGAAAGCTAATTATTTATCCCAGAATGTTCTTAAGTTCCGTACAGTAAACTCTCAGTTAACTGGAACTCAAGCAACCAGAAAAAAAAAAAATAGATGAAATACAGTACACTTTTCATGTGTGCCCCCCCCCCCCCCCTCGCAGAAACATACTTTATGTTTTTAGAGTTTTAAAAAGGGGGATAGGAATAAATTCTCTCTCTCCCCAACCTAAGAACAAGTCAAACCAAACAAATAGTATAGGGTACAGTATTAGTCAGGCCTATTTTTAATAGTAACTTTCAAGCAGCCAGAAACTACTGTTATCCTGCATCTACCAATCCCCAAGGCTGCCAATTAACTGAGAGTTTACTGTAATATCATAATCCTCCTCCCTTGCCAGTAGCCCCTTAGAACCACAAATCTACCTTTAATGTCTTTTTCCCCTGTTCTATCACTCCTATAGCTCCTCTAGCAATTAATGCAAGTACTCCCCTTTTCCTTTGTCCTTGATATTCTGCTGAGCATCCCCTCTTGAAATCTTTTCTTTAGCAAATTCACATATTCATTTAATTCCAAATGCGTTTTCTGTAGCACTGTTATTTAAACTCTGAATTTCTTAATATAATTCAATATTCTTTCCTTTTGTCAATACCTGTGAAAACATTCACATATCAAAATAAAAAGTTATATATGCACCATAATGTTCCATCTGTGATATCCATTTTCATTCTTCCTCAAACTGATGGGTTTGGATCTGAAACTCTGATCTGACTTGGCCTCTTCTTCCAGATCAGTGGATCATAGAACTCTCAACTGCCTCCCTTTACTTATAATGCCCCACCAACCTAACATACCTCAGATCAAGTTTGCTGCCCTAGATATACAAAGACAACCAATAACAGAAAAAAGCAGTGGTAGAACAGGAAAAGGGAAGTTGGAGCTCAAACAAGGAACAGAGGTGCCTAAACCACTCTTACATCTCTCCCCAAGTACATAAAAGGAGGGGGTCGGTGGAGGGTGAATTGAGGAAAAATGAAAACAGAAAACACAGATGGAACGTTATGGTGAGTACATACCTTTTTAATCTGATGTCATTTTCATTCATTCCTCAACTGATGGGACAGAGACCCAGCTACTACAACTCTGGGAGGCCCTTAAGGAAGGATATTCTGGAGCACTGCTGAGCCAAATGCCGCTCTTTTCCTGGAAATTGAATCCAACTTGTAATGAGTAATGAAAGTGCGTCAATTAGCCCAGGTTGCAGCTGCACAAATATCATCTAAAGATACTTTGGACCAAAAAGCTGAAGAAACAGCTATAGATCTCGTGGAATGGGCCCTAGGAAGTTTTGATAGAGATAAACCCATTTAAGGTTATACAATCAGTCAACCATTTGGTCAATGGAACTTTAGATATTCAACAGGCAAGAGGGGGCCAGAATTTATTGGAGAAAACTGGCAAAGTAATAAAGGTATTGGGAGCAAATAACTACAAAGGGAACAGTAATAGAATGGGAAGAGGCCAAGAATTTATTTGGACTACAGGTTAGAGACTGCCTTCCCTATCAAGGACTGATATCAGAACAAAGGCAAAAAGAAAGAAATATGGGGGGGGGTCCAAAATGAAAGACCAACATTGGTAGAGTTTTTAGCAGAATCTAGAACAGAAGCTGCCATTAGAAAAGGAATCATTAGTAGAGCATATAAAATATTGCATGATAACTATAAGAATCAGTCAGAAGAGGTTAGAAAGGATTGGGAAGAGAGATTGGATAAGCAATTCACAAAGAAACAATGGGAGGAAGTATTTATGTCTCCCAAATATGCAAAAAAAAATCTAGAAGATTTAGGATTTTTACCTGGAAATGTTTACATAGGCATTTTTATACTCCAAGTAGACTCCAGAGAATTTTTCCTCAGGTAGACAGCAAATGCTGGCGGTATGATGGGGAAGAAAGAGGTACCTGGGAACAAATTTTTTGGCAGTGGGTTGGGGAACTTTACGGATTCCCTACAGGATGCACTGTTGGGAACACTGGGTTAGTGGATTGGTGTGACAAGGGAGATGATTTTTCTGAGTTATGATACAGAATAGGAATTGCCTAGGCAGGGTAAGGCCTTGCTGTGACTATTTATGGTGGCTGCCAAAAAAACAATTACTAGAAAATGGAAATCAAAATCTAAACCAACATTACTGGAAGTAGTGAATATAGTTGTTGTTGTTGTGTCTTTCGGCTTTTCCCGGTTAGGGGTCGCCACAGTGGAACTCCGGTCTGCTAATGATTGGCAGTAGATTTTTATGTGCCAAGTTGCCAGCTCTGACGCACAACCTTCAACGAAGGTACGCCCATTCACGCACGTCTCCATTCAGAAGACACTCTAGCTGAGAATCGAACAGGACAACGTCTTGCTGTGAGGCGACAACGTAGTGAATATAGAATGGAATAGAGATCTTTATAAAAGGGTAGGAGCAAACTACAAAGGAAAAAAAGGGGAGGAATGAGGTTTAAAAGAAGGCAGGACTTAAATGAGCTATGTAATGTTTGACTGAAAATGACTGGGCAGATTATAAGTGATATATAATGGTTGCAACAGGGTGTGTGCCAGTATGGTTTGTGATGTAAAATGCTAGCAACTACGATTGTGTCGGTATGGTTTGTTTTCATTTATGTAAATGTATGACTGCTTATGTCATAAGTGATGGTTTAATAAAGATGGTTTTGTTTAAAAAGGGGCACTGATTGAATAATTTATGTGATGTTATTTAGGTTATACCATGTATAGCAATATATGTGGAGTATAATGTTTGTTAATGTTAATTTGTTAACACAGTTTGATTACTTTAGTATAAATGTAGATTTGCCATTTCTAATTTCCACATGGCAGAAAATAACTCTACATTAGCCTTTTCTAAACAGTGCAAGGGCTTTCACAAGGGAACTTTTTTTTTGCTTAGATCTCCATTAAAAGATCCTGCTCCTCCCTTGGAAAAAAAATAGGAGATTAATGACCTGGTTAATATCTGACTCAGAAGCTACCTTAGGTAAAAAAGATGGATTACTTTGTAGTGACTCCCTGTCTTTGTGAAAAATGAGATAAGGAGGTTTTGAACACAGAGCCTGAGGTTCAGATACTCTTTTAGTTGACATAATAGCCACTAGAAAAAAAGTTTTTTCAAGATAGAAATTTCAGGTTAGCTTTAGCTGAAGGTTCAAACAGAGATGGACTTAAGGCCTGAAGCATTTTGTTTAAATCCCAAGGGGGAGCAGGATATTTTAATGGAGATCTAAGCAAAAGAGTTCCTTTGTGAAAGCCCTTGCAGTATTTAGAAAAGGCTAATATAGAGTTATTTTCTCCCATGGAGAAATTAGAAATGGCAGCCAAATGAACTCTAATAGTTGAAAAAACAACTCCTTCATTAAAGACTGAAGCTAAAAGTTTGAGGATCTCTGGCACACGCACTGAAAAAGGGTTCAGGTCTTTGATAATGGCCCAGAAGACAAATCTTTTCCATTTACTCTTGTAAGTCTTTCTAGTAGAAGCTTTATGGGAAGACAGCAAAATACGATGGACTGAGGAAGAGATCCTGAGCTGAACTGGAGAAACCATGCAGTCAATTTAAGCCTGTTAAGTCCAGATGAATCATACCTGTTTGGTGAGACAGGAGATCTGGAGTTGGATCCAGATCCCAAGGTGAATGTAGGAGAATAGGCCAGAAAAACATGAACCAAATCTGAGGAGGCCAAAAGGGAGCAATGAAGGTAACTGTGCTGTTCAACCAAACTACTTTCTGAAGAAATTTGGGAATTATTGATAAGGGTGGAAAGGCATAGAGGAGTCCAGGGGACCAGTTGTGTACTAGAGCATTTCTCCGTGACTCCCCCGATGGAGGGATCAGGCAAAGAACCTGCTGCACTTGTTGTTGAGTTGACAGGCAAATAGATCACAGCATGGCTGGCCACACTAATGGAATTTTTTTTCCATCAAGTTGACATTGAGTGACACTTGTGAGGCATCAGAATTGATCTGCTTAGTTTGTCTGCAACCGTGTTGGGTTTCCCCAGGATGTGTGTTGCTATTACAAAGTGACTGGAAGAGATGACCCACTGGCAAACTCTCTCAGCTTCTGGACAGAGGGGGTAACATCTGGTTCTCCCTTGTTTGTTGGTGTACCAGATTACCAACACATTGTCCATTTGAATTGCAACTGTCCCAGAAGGGAGAGCATATTGAAAGGACTGCAGTGCCAGCTCTCATCTCCGGGACACTAATACATGTCTTGGCCTCTCTCTTCAGGGGACTGCATGCCTTGGACTGTCCTTCCTGAGTAGTGCCCCCCACCCAAGCTGGGAAGCATCTGTGGTCACAGTGGCCTTGGGAAGGGGAAAAACAAAAGGACGGTCTTTGTGGAGCTGGTTTGAATGAATCCACCATACAAGATATCTTTTGCATGCTTGAGTGATCTTGATTAGCATGGATAAGGGATGTTGGAAAAACGACCACTGAGCTGACAAGAGTCCACTGAAGCATTCTCATGTAAAACCTGGCCAATAGACCAAGGGCAATAGTTTCTGTTATGGAACCCAAAGCCTGTAGGGCTCAGATGGGCTGGAAGAGATGAATTCTGGATCAATTTCTCTACTTGAGACTGTACAGTGTTTATTCAAGTCGAGGGAAGACAGGCTATCTGACTGTGTTCAAACCCCCCACCCCATGAATTCCAGACTCTGTGTTGGGTGAGTGGAAATTTGTTGTAACTGACTGTTATTCCCAGATGAGAACACAACTGGAGCACATAGTCCCTTGCCTGTATTAGCTGATGCCTGGCTGAGGCAGTGAGGAGCCAGTCATCTAGATAAGGAAACACCCACAATCCCAACAGTCTCAAGTGAGCTGCTACCACTGCCATGCATTTGGTGAAAACCCTGGGGGCTGTGGTGAGACCAAAGGGCAGTGCTCTGAACTGGTAATGACTGGCTCCCAGCCAGAAGAGTAGGCATCTCCTGGAGTATCTGTTCATTTTGATGTGATGGTATGCATCCTGGAGATCTATCGAGCAAATCCAATTGTCCTTTTGCAGTAGAGGCAAAATGGACTGAACCGTAACCATCAGAAACTTTGTGTACTGAGAAAACTGATTTAACTTGCTAAGATCCAAAATTGGTCTCAAGTTCCCTGTCTTTTTTGGCACTAAGAAGAATCTTGAATAAGCTCCGGACCATCTCTGGTATGGGGGGCACTTTCAGATGACTCCTTTTCTACCAACTTTTTTATTTATAGAAATCTTGCATCTTTCTAACTGGGTGGAATATTTGGGTTTTTCTTCAGAAATGTGTGAGGGGCTAGGGAAAATATTATGGTACAACTTCTAGAAATAATCCTCTACACCCACAAATCTTTTGTGATAGCTAGCCAGGTTCTCTAGTGCAGGGATAAATGACCCCTGACTGCCACCAGAGAGGGACAGTTAGACCTCCTTTCAGAAGCACTGACAGGGCTTATCTGAGAAAGAATCTCTAGAACTGTAGTTGTGTGGGCCACCTCTACCTTGAGGCCAGTGTCTTCCACTCCAGATCCCCCCTTTGCCCCTGGGTGAACTATCTCGATGTGGATCCTAGAAAGGACCCTGGGACTTCTTAAACCACATCTTTCTGCCACCTCACTGGTTCACAGAGAAGGACCTTTGAGGTGTAGAAAAATGTACACCAAGAGCAGACAGGTCTTTTCCCCCTTATTCACATCTTGGGCCTTAACCTTGGGGCCAAAAAGAGAAGATTCAAAGCCTTAAACACATGTCCTACACGAACAGACTCAAAAAGCTCCAGCTATTATCTGTCTCATATCATCTACTAACAGACGATCTCTGCTTGACTTACAAATCCATGTCTGACCCAGCTCTGTTAGAAATGCTACATCTAAAGAAATCCCAATCCCTCCACACCACACACTCCAGAAACCTCAACCTCATTACCACAATCAACAGAACATGCTGAAGGGACAAGTTCATAACCCAGAGATTGCCCATGCTCTGGAATAGACTTCCAATACATGTCAAGCAGAGCACCTCACTGGCCCTCTTCAAGAGAAATCTTAATGAGTGGATGGTAAATAGAAAGCTCACCCCGGTGGTCACTCCAGGGGCTCTACTTGATAGAGGCACTGGGAACTAACGTCGGGTGGCACGATACCAGGGCACTTTTATGGGCTAGGCTTGTAAAGGCCCCAGGGGTCATTAGCCTAGTACACACCTATGAACATATAAGGGTGCACTGACAAAAGAAGACTTAAATGGTTCCACAAAATCACATAAGCACATCTACGCAGGTTTTCTGATGGCTATGCCTGAACCCGCTCACCCATGAGGTACCTTCTGCATCATGGGAGATCAATCTCTTAGATGCATTTGAAATAGATTGCAGGTGTCCAGCTGCCAGGACATTCTGTTTCCATCCTTAGAAGACATGGACCCAGAAAGAGATTTGGTAAGCTCCTTGATCAAATCCCTTTGCAGTCTTGTAAAATGTATCAAGTAATTTCCTGACCTAACAGCAAAGATTGCTGAAGCATAAAAACACTTCCCAAATCTCTGCAATATGCTGGATTCCTTATTAGGGGGGTGGACAGAGAAACTTTGCTCTGCTAGTGCCTTTTTTTGTATCTGCTGCTTGAGCCAGTGCACATGGTCTTGGGGAGGGGGGGGCAAGGATCTTACCTAGTCTTTTAGGTATTAGCTTAACAGTGCCCAGCTCCTTCCATGTCTGCTAAGAGACTAAGTCAACAACTCATCGGCTGGTGATTTGTTGACTCTCCCCTCATCAAAGTCGGTGTCCTCTGTCAGTGATTCCTGGGGGGCAATCTGAGTGTCTGCTTCTGCATGTCCTCTTGTGAAGTGCTCTGAGGAAATATTGGAAGAGATAACAATGTCCTAATGGACCAGCTGGAGCCTTGCTCAGGCTGACTGTCCCAGTGGAACAGATGACTGAAGCTCAGGACGAAGAACAATATGCAGTAGGGTAGTTTAAGGGATGTCTGTTCTCTAGGCACAGAGAAAACCCTCTCCACAACCTCGAAAGCAGAATGCCTAAGAGAAACAGAAGTCGATGAATCCGAAGCTGAAATTTCTTGGGTTGTCGACTCCAACAACCCTATCAGCACTCTACCCAAGGAGGGAGTCAGACCCAAGCTATTCAGTTACAAGGCTCTGAGGGGAAGCGAGTGCTCTGAAAGCTTAGGAGTAGACTCCAAGCCAATGGATCAGGTGCCGATGCTTAGCTCAGAGTCCTCTGGGTCTGAAACACTAGGTGTTGGTCAGCTCAGGGAAACTACTGGAGTGGAAGAAGAAACATTCTTCGGATCCAAAGTAGACACCCCTTACTATTTCAGATCTGATGGCTCCAAAATAGAAGGCTGAATCAGAGAAGGAGATACCAAAGGGGAAGTGAATATTTGTCAGCTTTCAGGCCTGGAAGGGGTTGGAGCCGGAAGAACTCCCATCTGGATCTCTGCCCTGAGAAACTTCCTGATCATCCTGTCCATGTCTGCTTCTGCAAGACTTCTGGAGGACCGAAGAGAGGAGGTAGTGTAAGGAGGCCTGGAATTCCTTCAAGTCAACTCCTTCCAGGAATGGAGTGGGGAGCTTGGATGAAATAGGATCTGATCGAAGTGGCTGGGTGTAGATCCATGGAGAACTTGAACTTCAAACCATTGGGATGACCATTGGATCTGACTTTTTTTTAGGATCTTGGCAGGGGACTCTGTTGAGGGAGCCAAAACCAAAGTTGAGGGATGATCAGGAGACCTCTTCCAGGACTCCTTGGTCCTTAGTTTGACAATCAACCTTTACTTTTGCAGACTTCTTAGAAAGAGTTTGAGCCCTCACCATCAAGGAGGAAGATTTGGAGGGCAAGAGACCCCACAGAATTAACTTGTTCTTATGCTCAATCAAGGCCCTAGAATTAAAACCACAGCAAATGTCACAGTCTATATGAAGGTGGGCTGGACCCACATAATAAAAGCATTCCATGTGGTCATCAGAATTTGGGATCTTATGCCCACAGGAAATACACTTTTTTAAACCCAGAGGGTTTCCTCCAACATCTTATAAGAGCTACCAACAACACGCAGAAACAAGTTCTTACTATAGAGTCAAGAAGTGATAGAAGTATGCTACAAGGAAAAAAACAGCTTATCTATTCTACAGACAAATATTTTTTTATAAAGGAAAGAGAAAAGGATACAAAAGAGAGATTACCAAGAATGGTAGACAAAGTACTCAAAGGAGTACAAAGAAATACCAGCAATGATAATTAAAGAAGTACCAAAAAATGGTAACATAGCACTAAAATGGGGAGTAAGGATGCTAAAGAAATAGAAAATTATGGGAGGGAGGAAGAAGAAAGATAAAATACCAAAAATTCAGTAACTCACAATTAATGGAAAAAAATCTGAAGATTACATCAAAATCACCCGAGAACTAGGAATCAACTTCTGATACCCAATGGCGGTAAACAAGATCAGAGGTATGTTAGGTTGGTGGGGTATTATGGGAAAAGGGAGGTGCTCGAGAGTTCTAGGATGCGATGATCTAGAAGAAGTGGTTGAGTCAGATCGGAGTCGCAGATCTGAACCCATCAGTTGAGGATTGAATTAAAATGAAACATCAAATTAATATGTTTAGTGTAGCCATTATGATGAGAAGTTATTAACACCTATTACATACATAGCAGCTTTCTTAAATGTCCATTTCAATCTTTTGTTACACACATCCTATAATGTTTGGCAGATTAATCTTTTATACGGTAATTTTTTCATCTCCATTTGAACCTATATCACACTTTACAAGACTTTTTGTTTTAATGAAAACCTTCAAATTAAAAAAAAAACACCCCCAGAGAACTCCATAACCTATTAAATTAAAACAAACATACAAAACTATGTACATCAAAAAAGCAGTTTGTCCTTCTGAAGTGCCAAAAACATTATTTTAGTATCAAATAAACAAAAAAAATTGAAAATCTAAAATTAAAACAAATGCACACACTTTGTGAACATACTAATTCAACAAAATACATCAGTTGCTGTAGTTGTTAACTGAATTTTCTAACACTTTTCAGAAACACCCCTTCCCTTGCAATCTGGTTTGATTTGGACTGCACCACTACAAGAAATTAAATGGCAGCACCAACTTACCAAACCAGTGGTCTTGGCTTTGGGGTTCTTCATAATTTCAGCTACAGAGGCCTCAACGTCTTTCACAAACTGTTCAGCAACACCTGGCTTTGTGTGCAACAATGTCAGGCAGATGTGGATACTAAGAAAAATATGGAGAGGGAGCACAGATGATGTATCACATTCCAAACTGCATGGAACTAACAAACACTAAAACACGTTTAAAGGAATGATTTTTAATCTCACAGTTAAGTCATACAACAGAAAACACAAAGAATAGACATTCTTACAGCACCAGTTGTTCTGCAAAGAGAACAGATTCATCTTCTCTTTGATTCCAATTTGAAATTTTTTGAGAATCTCTTACTTGGTGGAGTGCACATCATACACTGGCACATGCTATGATATCATACACAACAACAGGTAAGTTCATCTAGCATCCTGAGCCCGCCACTTCACCCAGTAAATACATTTCCTGAAAAATCAAGAAAAAAAGCGATGCATACTAGATATCTATAACACTTGTCAGACTTATGGGGAACACCATCTGCTGGACAAAGGGATCATCCAAGCACAGAAGGGCATCGGGAGCATATCCGTAACCTATCAAGGGGATTTATTAAAACAATTAACTGATACAGTAGCAAGAACATATCAATTACATTTTCCATCATGGACTGTCCTTGGGGAGCCCACACTTGGGTTGAACTACAAAGCAGTACACCTAGCACTGGAAGAAGCTGTAGAGCAGCTAACAGGAAAGTTCACAAGACTGAATCCACAAGTACTGAAATACTAATGAGTCTCAATTCCTGGAGCAGCTACTCAGACAGCACTTCCTGGTGAAAGTGTGAACACTAAGTGCCTCTGGAATAGATGTCTGAAATGAAGATATTCTTGAAGCACCTAAAACAGCCATGTCTACTGGAGTGGCCTTGAAATGTAGAAGGTTCCAATGATTGGTAAGTCATCAACTGTGTTATCCCTCTAGCAAAAAGGAGTTGTGCAGGTGTCTGGCTTCCTAAATTCATGCACTCACATCACGCAAACCTACACTAACAGTACAAAATTCAGGGCTTTTTCTTTCCGGACTAGGATACTGTCCGGTTTCCCCAGGAAAGGCTCATTGACATTAGACTTTCACCATGTCCTATCCATGACCAGATCCAATCATTAGATCAGTGGAAGGGGGATCAACCAAGATGTAAGCAGGATGGGCCAAAAAGCCTCTTACAGAATTTCTTCCTCCAGGGAGTCAGGATCAACAAGCCAAGACTCCCTCTGCTTCACAAGTTCTAGGATTTCCCCATACTTGGGATCATCTGGGTGGGAATGAACTTCATCAAAATCTGTATCTAGAATAGGTGACTAGCCTCCTTTTGTACTCTAACTTCCAAGAGACACTCAAGAGTGAACTCATCATGGTGGTCAGAAAAGGACTGTTCCCCAGGTATTCTAGCTCTGTGGAAGCGGTTTTCCTGCAGGCTGTTCTGGGACAATGACGGGACAAAAGTCTAAAGCTCCCAACTAAGAGGTATCTTGACATGGAGTAAATGCTGAAGCTACCTGCTCTGTGGTCTGATAACCTAGTGGGATGCACTGGCACCATATCTGAAACTTCAGCTACCAGAATGGAAACTGCCAGTACCAACACTATTGGTCTCACAACTGATGTTGATCCCCAAGATGTCAATGAATAGTCACTGGCCACAAGTCCTAGCAACAGAGCTGACTTGATGCGGGATTGCTTCAGTACTGACAGCAGGAATGCCAAGGTCATGAATGGCACTGAGGGAGTCTGCATTGCCAATGATGTCAATCCATCACTGCCAATAAACTCGTATTCAGTGGATCTTAACAATGAGTCCTTGTCAAGTCTACTGGTGGCCAATGGAGGAAGGAATATCAGAGCTAATGCAGAAAGTATTGAAACTGCAGTTAGCTTCTCAGAAAACCCTGGTGCCAAGATTGGGCAAGGTGAAGAAATATACAAAGTGGAAGGAAACAGGTCTTCTCTAACTGCCCTACAAAAAGAGGGAGAAGAGAGGATGCCTAGCTTGATTTGGGTCTTGACCAAGGCCTTCATCATACAGTTCCAGTCCAAATGCACTGAAAGGACTTTGTAACAACCTAATCAAGCTCATGGATGTGGCAGAATAAGGACTACATTCTAGATACCCATACAATACCTGCTCCATGCAGAAGTTACCAACTCTCCTTCTCAAGACAGCATCAAGAGAAAAGCAACTTTCAACTTTGAGACCCGAGCAGGCAATGACTGACCAACATCCAAGGGAGGGTGCCTGAACTGTTCAGGAAGGTGATGGGTAATCCTGGATACCTTAAATGAAGGGGGTTTCTGAGAGTCCTTTTGTCTCACTACTACTATTCTCTTTCTGTCTTTCATTTTTTTTCACATCTCTTTCAATCTCAGAGGGAAGACAATCTTTGAGAATCAACTTGTTTCTGTAGTCCTGATACGAACAATGATCAAAATTCTTACAAATGTCACATCTTGCATATAAATGATTAAACCCTAGGTACATGACCAGTGATTATGTGAATGGTTGAGGGGTGATGTCCTTCTCAGTACAACACACTGTTTGCTTTCAAAGCAGCCAACAGTAACTATCTATCTACTCCTGCTAGAAATACACAGGACTATGAGGCACAATCTAGTCATTAATGGACCCAAAAGTTAGAAAAAGAAATGACTTGGATGGAGGTGTGAAGTAAAATGGCAATGTTAGGATGGCAGGACAGGAAAAAAAAATGTAAACTGTGCAAAACAAATCTGACAAAACCTACAGACAGCAGCAACTCCTTTATCAATTCCCTGTATTAGCTATCCAAAGAAACAGAAAAAAAGAAAAGGGCTATTTATTCCCCACTAAATTTAAATTTAAACTGAGATGTTTTGTGGTTAGGGTTCAACCAGTGATGTGATTAATCTGCAAATGAGATCTGGAGAAGAAAGTGAAGCATGGTGCACTGGTGGAAAGACGGGAGGAACTCAAACTTTTTGAAAAACTGACACCACCTGTGGTGACCAGTCCTGCTGCTTGAGGTGGATAGAATGGATCATGTAAACTAGTACATTTTCTTCCAAATATCTTTTACTTAGCAATTTCCAAACATAAAAGTAGTACAGCTGTGTAAGCAAACTTAACACAACAGTAGACTTTCGACTAGACCACTGTTGCAGTAGCCTACGCTATATGGGATGTATACTGCCAGGGATCAGATGTCTGGCCAGTATCCAAAGCTTTTGAGTGCCTTCCACACATCCATATATCTAGTAAGGCACGTGGGCGGTACAAAAGCAGACACACAGGTGCCAAAACTCAGACCTTTACTGTCGCTCATGAAAAGAGGCTTGAATCCAAATGTACTAACTTGTGCGCCAGGAGAAAGTGGAAAAGGCAGGAATAAGGTGAAACCCTACCCTGGCAGACAAAATAAGGTAAAGTAATAAGTGCTAACAGTAAAACCAGAAAACAAGGTCAAGAAAAGGGGGCAGACAGTAGAGGGTGTTAATACTGCAACAATGATTTAGTCAAACATACACTGTTATAAGTTTATTTACAGAAATGTACTATGTTCATCATTAGATCACTACTGCAGTAGCCAGAGCTATATGGGATGATTACCAATACTTAGAAGTAGCGATAGCCCTGGCTAACTGGTTTGACCTTGAAGAGGAGGGTCTTTCCATGTTGAAAATAACAAAACTGGACATCTTGGGATAACCATTTGTAAATAGTTTTCTTTGATACTGACTCTCCCTTTTTCTTGCCCCCATAAAAAAATGAACAGTTGATTAGAAGTTCTAGAGTCCTTTGTCCTGTCAATGTAGTATCTGAGTTAGTAACCACTTGAATTGTAGGGACTCAGATTGAGAAGTCTCAAAATATGAAGACTGAAAGACCAAAAAAGCGATCTGAAAAATACCAAGTCCATGACTGCCATTTATTGGAATATTCCCTTTCCTCTAAGGTATTGTGACCTTGTATTAGATATATATAGGTTTGGGTGTGTGTGTGTGTGTGTGTGTGTGTGTGTGTGTGGAGGGTTTGCCCCCCACATTTGGAGAAGGTGCCATCTTTACAAAAAAGAAGTTTAAAGGACAAGAGCTATGTTCAATATTCATTCTTCTCATCTACCGTTTGTCTTTTCTTTCACGTGTTCTGAAAGTCCTGACATTTCAATAGGTTGACATCTGAATTCTCTATGGATATCCAAAGTAAACAGTATTCTCTATCCCTTATTTTTTAGTTCAAGAAATAACATAGGTAGATAGACTGCTTTACGGTGAATTCTGAAATCACCTTTGGTGTGAAGGAAGGGTTGGTTCTTACAGATACCCCATCCTTATGAAAGGTGAGATAATGTTTAATTACCATAACAACTTGCGACTCAGACACTCTTCTGCCTGAAGTCAGAGCAGCATATAATTCTGTTTTCCATGTCAGGAATTTAGATCAGCCTGCTCATCTGGTTTGAAAGAAGTAAAAAGTGTACAGTGTTCATGAACAAAGTTAAAATCCCAAGAAGGAACAACCTGTTTCCTAGGTGGATGAGTGTGACGCACCCATTTAAAAAATGTTTCAACTGAAATAAAGATAAAAGGAGTATTCTAAGGGCAGACAGGCAGAAACGGCTGAAAGATGAATCTTAATAAAAAAGTAAGAAGAGCCAGACTTTAACAATTCATAAAGATACTGAAGAACCGCAGAAGCTTCAGCATTTAAAGGGTCTTGGCTCTTTTTATGGCACCAATGAGAAAATCTATTTCACTCGGTCAAATAGGACTTTCTAGTATTAGATTTATTTGATGTTCATCGTGTTTCACTTTTGCAGTCATGACTGTAGGGTTCTCCCCTGCCGGCAGGCAGCCCTCTGTCGGCCAGAATCCCAAAGTCTGGGTCCGGCGTCGGCTGTTCAACCATGCTCCCTGACGTCAGAGCGCCAGGAGTACAAAGCAGACAGCCGACGCCATCTTCTCCAGTCTTTCTTGCCGTGCGGTGATAGTTTGCATTTGCCGGTCGGCTGACTCCTGACGATTTTACCTGATCAACTTCATTCCGAAGACTTCTTCTCCATTCAAAGCTAAGTACCCCGTTGGGGAAACTTTTTTCTTGCTCCACTCCGATGTCAGAAAAAGTTAATAATTGCATTTCATGTGGGAAGCAAATACCTCATAAGGATTTTCATTCTTACTATATTCCTTGCTTAGGCCCTGACCACGACGTAGCTAGTTGTCGGTTTTGTGCTAGATTTAATCAACGTACAATTAAGCAAAGGTACGATTTTGCTTTTCATTACTTCGGTAGACGCTTTAACTATAAAATGTCATTGGATACGGTTCCGACTACCGGAGTTCACAAACGACACAAGGATAAAGACAGGCCTCCGAGGTCCAAATCTGATGACAGCACACAAGCAGAGCCAGCTTCAGGTTCGGCCGTCGTCAGTGAGGCACTTTTGCAGCCCCTGTCCTCAGCCATTTCAGAACCGATGGCCAAAATGGACTCTCATGAGGAGCCAACCAGGCCTTTAAATATTTCTATTGCAGGACCTTCGGACAATGCTCCTTCGGATGGGTCCGGAGCCGCTATGCAGGTACCGGCTTCTGAAGGGATTTTCAGGCCTACTCAGTTCCTAATAAAGACAAAGCCAAAGGCAAAGACTCCTTCTAAATCAAAGACTGCAACTCTGCCCTCTTCTGAACCGGCTCCCAAGTCACAGAAACAGTTACTCAAGATGGCGGAGGATTTACTTAATATGATTAGGGGTTCACATCCCCCTCCAGATAAAAGGCCAAGGCAGGATGTTTATTATGATTCTTCTGATCAGGCCTCTGTTTCCTCTGTTTCTTCTTCTGACCAGGGATATTCTTTCCCTCCTTATGAGGATTCTGATGCTGAAGAATCCATTCCTTCAGCTTCTCCCCCTGAGGATTTCTCTTTTGGGGAAACTTTGCATGAAATGAGGGAACATTTCCACTGGGAAGGACAGGAGTATTCGGAATCTAAGAAAAGACTAAGGGATTTTCTTCTTCTTCCCCAACATAGACCCCTGGCTATTCCTCCTGTTTTGGATATTGTGGATGATGCCTTTTCGGAGGCTAACTTAACCCCTGACTCCTTTCCTCCTGCTCCTGTTAAGCCTGACAGATATTACAGGGTTCCTGATTCCCACCAGTTTTTATACAAGAACCTTTCTGCTGACCCTGAAACCATTTCTCAGGGTCCTAAGGGAGTTAAGGCCGCTTCTGCCAAAAATCCCATTCCTACTGAAAAGGATTCTCGATCCTTAGAAAGATGGGGCAAAAAGGTGTACACCTGCTACTTTGTCTATTAGGGCTCTAAACTGTCAGTTTCATATGCTGAAATACCAGCAATTTCTCTTGTCTGTTTTAAAACAAAAACTTTCTTCCATTTCTGCCTGTGCAGATGATAAGGAATTACATGACTTATTGCATGCCACTGAACAAGTTGGGAAGCATGGTTTACACTGTGGATTTGATGCCTTAGAGGCTTCTTGCAGTGCTGCGGCCTCTGGCACAGTCATTAGAAGGCATGCATGGCTAAAGGAACAAAATTTGCCTGAACAAGTTAAGGCTAAATTACTGGATGCTCCTGTTCAGCATAATGTTTTGTTTGGATCAAAAGCTGAAGAGGTGATTAAAAAGATGGAAGATAAGGCGAAATCCATGCAAACTGTTAAAGATTTCTTACAGGTACAGCCACCTAGATTTAGCAGGAATTGGCCTTCAAAAAATTGGTCCTTTCCCTCTTCAGACAGGCCTCAGAGGGGTAGATATAGACGTTCCAGAGGAAGGCCTCAAACTCAAGCCTCTTATAGACCAAGACAGTGGACTGCTTTCACCCCTAGGGGAGGAGAGGACAGGTGGTCACAAACTCAAAGGAAACAAACTCAATGACTCCCACTATTGGGCTACAGGAACTTCTTGCCTGGAAGCCCCTCTCGGAGGAAAACTCTCTCTTTTTTATCAAAATTGGACTCAAATAACCCAAGACAAGCGGGTTTTGGATGTGATTTTAAGAGGTTACAAATTCCATTTTCATACCTTGCCAAGGCCAAGCGGATGGCCAGACCTTCCAAAGCATCAATGGACGGAGGCCTTAAACCAGGTTGAAGCTCTTTTGGCTATGAATTCCACAGAACTGGTTCCACTTTCTGAGATGGGAAAAGGTTTTTACTCAAGGCTCTTTCTAGTCCCAAGGAAGCAAAACTCATGGAGACTCATACTGGATCTGTCGGTCTTGAACACCTTTCTAGAGATTCCAAAATTCAAGATGCTTACTCTACAACAGCTACTTCCAATGCTGTCCAAGGATTCATGGATGGTAACTTTGGATTTGAAGGAGGCATATTTACACATTCCCATCAGGCAGGATCGCAGAAAATACCTCAGATTTAACGTCGGATCGAGGCACTTTCAATTATCTGCGCTGCCCTTTGGATTGTCTACTGCGCCCAGGGTCTTCACCAAATGCCTGGCTCCAGTAGTAGCTTTTTGCAGACTCAAGGGAATTCAAATTTACCCTTATCTGGACGATTGCCTAATTCAGGCAGACAGCAAGGATGTCTTACTCCAGCATCTGGAATTTGTACAAAACCTACTCAAGTTCCTGGGATTTTCTGTAAACCTAAAAAAGTCAAATTTGACACCATCACAACACATAACTTTTCTGGGTGCTCTTCTAAACACTACAACCCAGATGGCATTTCTGACATCCGAAAAACAATTACAGCTGGCTTCAACTTTAAAAACCTTGGCAACTTCAACTCAACTATCTGCAAGGAAACTCCTGCAGGCTTTGGGTTACATGGCCTCCTGCATCCTTCTCGTACCATATGCAAGACTACACATGAGAAAAATACAGTGGTACCTAAAAAGTGTATGGTCTCAGCATTGCCACAGTTTAGACATACTGATCTCCGTCCTTCCTTGCCTTCAAAAGGAATTTCTTTGGTGGTCCAAGGCATGTGCCCTAAACAAAGGGAAACCCTTCTGTCTGCCTCCTGCTACTCAGATTCTAACCACGGACACCTCGGATTATGCTTGGGGAGCCCATTTTCAGGGCAACTGTCTGCAGGGCCTTTGGACAAAGGAACAGAAGCACCTGCATATCAATTTAAAGGAAATGTTAGCCGTTCAGAAAGCTCTATTGGCCTTCAGGAATCTTTTACAACCAGGACAACTACTAATACGGACAGACAACACCACAGTTATGTGGTACATAAACAAGCAAGGGGGGGGGGTCTCATTCCTAGCCCCTTTGCAGACTAACCATGGATCTCTGGGACACAGCTCTAGCTTACAATCTGGATCTTCAAGCTCAGTTCCTACAAGGGAAACAAAACTTCCTGGCAGACAGTCTGAGCAGAAACCTTTCGGATAAACACAAATGGATGCTGGACACCAAAATATTCAGGATGATAACAGCAGTCTGGGGATGTCCTCACATAGACCTCTATGCATCCCATCTCAATCATCAACTACAGAATTTTTGCACCAGGACCTTCCACAGAAAAGCTTGGAAAGTGGATGCCCTGTCATTCAGTTGGAGGAACCTCTCGGGATATGCTTTTCCGCCTCTTCCTCTTCTTCCACGGGTCTTATTGAAGATAAAAACAGGACAAGCCAAAGATGATAATCTTGCTGGCTCCAAATTGGCCTCAGCAGTTTTGGTATCCAACGCTGAAAAAGCTAGGCCTGGAGCCCCCTTGGGTTTTACCTCAGTCTCCGAACCTTCTGTCCCAACATCAGGGTCAGGTTCTACACTCTCATGTCAGAACTCTCTGCCTGGCAGCCTGGTTAATCCAGGACCTTTGATTTCTTCTTTACTACCCAAGCAGGTTATGGATGTCATTTTAGAAGCCAGACGTCCTAGCACTAGAAAATCTTATGCAGGAAAATGGAAAAGATTTTGTTCCTGGATGCAGGCTCAGGATTCTGATCCTCTTCTTCCTAACATTACTTTAATCTTACTTTACTTGTCAGACCTCTTACATAAGGGTCTCTCTTTCTCTTCCATTAAGATACATGCCTCTGCTATTTCTGCTCATTATAATTCGGACCCTCCCATTTTTTCCCACCAGCTCATGAGACAGTTTCTCAGGGGAGCTAAGAATTTAAGGCCTCCTAGATCTCCTCCCATTCCTGCTTGGGATCTCAACTATGTTTTGGAAAAACTAACCTTGCCTCCTTTTGAGCCTGCTGCTTCCTCTGACATCAAGTTCTTATCTTGGAAGACAGCTATTCTGTTAGCCCTAACCTCTGCCAGGAGGGTTTCAGAGTTACAAGCTCTTATGACTGTGGAACCATATATTATTTTACATCAAGATAGGGTATATTTGAGGACTAATCCTACTTTTATGCCTAAGGTGGTTTCTAAAGTGGCTTTAAATCAAACTATCCACTTACCAACCTTTTTCCCCACTCCTCAAAATAAAGGGGAAAGGATCTTACATTCCTTGGATGTACACAGACAGCTACGTTTTTACCTGGACAGAACCAAGGACATCAGAAAATCAGAACAATTGTTTGTTTCTTATGCTTCAAGTTCCCAAGGTAAAGCCATTTCTAAACAGACTATTTCTAAATGGATTGCTCATGGAATCAGATTTTGTTATTCACACCATGGAAAGCAAATCCCAGGGAGTATACAAACTCATTCCACCAGAGCTGCTGCCACTTCTGCAGCCTTCCTCAGAGGAGTTCCTACCAAAGACATTTTGGAAGCTGCAACTTGGAGTTCAGTGCATACTTTTTCTAAGCACTACAATCTACCTCTATATTCTAAGTCTAGGGCAGGCTTTGCCTCTGCAGTTTTGCAGGGCCTTTTAGCCGCCCCTTCTTCATTGTGACCACCTCCCTTTCTTTCAGCTTTGGGATTCTACCCTACAGTCATGACTGCAACAGTGAAACACGATGAACATAGTACAGTTGTGTACACCTACCATAAATGTAGATGTTCGAGTGTCTTCATTGTTGCAGTCTGGGTTTCCCTCCCTCCTGTCCCCTATTGTTTTTACCTTTGTGCAGTTCCTTTCTTCACCATTCTTCTGAGGTGTATTTGCATAGGTTATGGGACCTTTTTCATTTTGGGACTCCTGACATCTGGGGCAAGAAAAACTGGAGAAGATGGCGTCGGCTGTCTGCTTTGTACTCCTGGCGCTCTGACGTCAGGGAGCATGGTTGAACAGCCGACGCCAGACCCAGACTTTGGGATTCTGGCCGACTGAGGGCTGCCTGCCGGCAGGGGAGAACCCTACAGTCATGACTGCAACAGTGAAGACACTCGAACATCTACATTTATGGTAGGTGTACACAACTCTACTTTTCAGTTAATATTTGCTACATGTCCTCAGGAAAAAAGTTGCCTGAGAATGATCAAAACTCTACTATCCACAATAGAGATGACTAAGTAGAGGTACAGAAAATAGGGAAGTGGAAGCTAATATTTACTGGAAAAAACAGGCAAAGGAACCAAGTATTAGAAGCAAATAATTAGAGAGGGAAAGGTTATAAAGGGAGATGAGGCCAAGAAGACACTTGGACTGCAGGCTAGTGGCTGCCTTCCCTACCAGGATTGACAGAGTATAGGCAGAGAGAAAGGGATATGGGAATCTTTAGTGAAAAACTTGCAATAGTTTAGTTTTAGTTTAATCTAGACCAGAAGCAGCGGTTAAAAAAGGGATAATTAGTAGGGCATATAAAATATTGCAAGATGACTATTGGAATAAATCAGAGGAAGTTAGAAAGGATTGGGAAGAAAGACCGGAAAAGCAATTTACAATGGAACAATGGGAGGGCATATGTTCAAAGGTTCAAAAGATTCAAAGAAAGATTATTGTCATTTAGGACCACACAAGTGCAGCCTAAACAAAATTACAAATATCAGCTCACGAGAGAAATGTAGTGCAAATAACAAATACTGCGGTATCAGAGAAAAATGTAAGAAATCAACTCGTATGACAACCAAGAGGCAGCTCACATTACATACCCACACACAATACTCACTATCCAATGATAAATAATAAATAAATATCCACCAGCAAGCCCCTTCAGCGTTAAGACAGAGAATAAATACAGACTAGTGAATAGCAACTGTTTAGTTACTGTATTACACTTGTTAACCTTAGACATGACTTAG
The DNA here is from genome assembly GCF_019279795.1 of Protopterus annectens. Lineage (NCBI taxonomy): Eukaryota > Metazoa > Chordata > Ceratodontiformes > Protopteridae > Protopterus > Protopterus annectens. The sequence goes on along the minus strand of NC_056748.1, from coordinate 75,165,152 downwards.
TATAGCCAACATATTGCACAATAATAATACTGGTGGTAACTGCTCAGAGCAGCAGGATTAATGAAAAAAAGAGGTTTCAGTGTATCGGGTATGGTGGTTGGTGTCCAGTTAATAAGTCTCACAGTTGTAGGATACAAACTGTTCCTGAATCTGATAGTCTTACAGTGGAAGCTCCAGCACCTCCTTCCACACACAAGTTGTGAGAAACAGCTGTGGGTCGGATGGGTCGAATCAGTTAATATTTTGTATGTTCTATTTCTTGCTCTTGTAAAGATAAGTTCCTGAATAGAATGTGTATGCTCCCAAGTATGCAATAAGGTTCAAAAGTTTTAGGATCTTTGCTTGGAAGTGTTTGCATAGGTATTTTTATACCCCAGGCAGACTTCAAAGTATTTTTCTTCACTAAGACAACAAATGTTGGAGGTGTGATGGGAAAGAAACCGGTACGTGGGAACATATATTTTGGGAATGTAATGAGTTGGCAGATTTTAAAAATTCCCTACAGAGTAGTCTGGCAGAAATATTTTGTGAGCAATTGGCTGTAACTAAGGAAATAAGTCTTTGGAGCTAGAACACAGGAACTGAATTGCCTAGAAATACTAAGACATTATGTTTAACTCTGATGGCTGCCAAAAAGCAATTACTAGAAAATGGAAATTAACATCTAAACTAACTGTATTTAAAGTACTGAATACTATAAAAGAACTGGAAGAGGGATTTTTATAAAAGGAAAGGAGCGAATTACATAGAAATAAATGGAAATGATGGAAACAATACTTGAATAATGTTCAGGAGGAGTAAGGTTTAAAGGAAGGCAGGAATTTAGCAATTTATGTAAGATTGGACTGATGACAGTTACAAAGAAAGAAAGGATATGTGATGTATGCTGCAAGTAAATGGGAAAAATGTTACTTCTGTTAATTTATGTTTGCCTTTGTCTTAAGTAATAACATAATAAATCATCCAGGCTGCCAGATGAAGTATTTGTAGGCTGACAAATCAGAAACCCCTTGAACTGTGTAAAGTCCATCCTGTGGTAAATGCCTTTGGCCATTTTCAACAGAAGGGAGAACTATTGCTATCTGAGCCAAAAGGTACTTCACAGGATTATTTTTGGGGAATCCTGTTGGATCTTCAAAAGAACTCTGGCTATCCAAGGAAAGGGGAAGGAGGCATACAGAAATATTTCCATCCATGGGAAAGAGAAAGCATATGTCTTCCAGAAAATTTCTGCAATCAGTCATGAAGCAAATTTTTTTCAACTGGCTGTTGTGATTGGAGGCACGCAGATGTACTTGGGGAGTTATCAACAGGTGGGTTGTTTCCTGGAAAAACATTGTGCAACATCCATTAAGGAGGGTCTATCCTGGTCTTGTTTACAATGACTGCCACAGTACTGTGCTCTGATGGAAAGCAAGTAGCCTGAATGGATGCTGACATGTCAGTTCCCAGGCTTGTGGCTAGTCTGCATAGGGGGTACAACCTGGTTCTCCCTTGTTTGCTTATGTACCACAAGAACAGTGGTTTGTATATGATTAACAAAAGAGGTCCTGCAGTCCGCAGATGATATGAGACTTTCAAAGCATTTACAATGCCATTATCTGTTTGACATGTATGTCCTTCCTTTAGAAATAATGATGCCAAATATCTTTTGCTATGAATCCCTTGTGTAGGATTCCCCGGGCAAAGTCTGATGTATCTCTAGTATACACTGGTAAATGGCTGAGGGGGAAACTGATGACCTGGATTCAGAACTAATTGGTCTATTGACCAGTGAAGTTCCTTCCTGATAGACTTCAGTACAGTTATTTGGAAGGACAGACTGTTTTGGTGCTGGAATCAGAATGATTTGAGAAAACACAAACTTTTTTTGTGTAAACTGGCTAGCTGGATCATACGAACTTTAGAAGTTATGCATCCTAAAATCCTAATTAATTCCCTTCCTGTAGTCAAAGGTAGTACTGAAAACTGAAGGAACTATTCTTGGTAAAGTTTACTTTTCCCTGAAGTAGGAATGCCATAAAATGTGAAGTGTCCAGCATGCATCCTAGAAAAGTTATTTTGTGAGGAGTTAGAGATGGACTTTTTCTAGAACAGGTTAAAAACCTAGGTTCTGAAACAGATTTCTAATAAAGAGGAGAGGTTTGTGTCAATTTTGAATAGTGTCTGGAAAAAATAAAGCTGTCATCCAAGTAGGGAAAGATGAGGATGCATTGTAACCTGCAAAAAGAAATTGCTGGTCATAGATACTTTGTGAATACCCTTGCTGCTATGGACAAAGCAAACAGAAAAATTTAAAAAGCATCTGAAGTTTCTGTGAATGTGTGTATGTTGACATGCATCTTTCAGATCTAAGGTTGGAATAGAGGGAAACCTAGATTGTAGGATAAGCATTTTGAACTTTAGAACCTGATGTGGAGATTTAGGAAAGACTGATCCAAAACAGGTTTCCAGGTTCCCTCCTTCTTGGGCACAAGAAATATTACTGCATAGAAATCTTTTCCCTTTTTGATCTTCTGGTTCATGTTCTATTACTCCCTGGGAAAGTGTATGAGCAATGATGGGAGGAAAAAGGTGGGTTTGAGTCTGAGGATGGGACACAATTCCTACATTGGAGGCAGAGAATCCCACTGCCACCTGTACCCATTCTGAATGATTATTAGCACTGGAGAATCTGTTATAATCTTTTACCGCAGTGAAAGATGCAGAGATAGATTCTTTGAAAGGTTTAGAGAACTTCCAGGGTGGTGGTGGTGGTGGTGGTGGGGGGGGGGGGGGTGAGGAAGGGATGCACAGTCAAGTCTTCTTTCTTGGACTGAGACTGGGCTGTGGTGTTCCTCCCTTTTCTTAGAACTGCTTTGCCACTGCTTCTTAAATGGCTGCATCCCTTTTTTTATTGTGATTGTTTTAAATAATTACCTGTAAAATTATTCAAGTCTAGAGGGAATAATTTCTTCTGTATTTTGGTATTGGAGACTGAAAATGTTTCTTTACCCCTTGGTTCAGTTTCCCTCTTTCATCAAATCTCTTGAGAATTTCAGCAGAAAATGTGAAATTTCTGGACCATAACCATGCAAATCTACATGACTTATCCTACTGTTACAGCCTTAGATAATGCATCTGCAGCATCATAGCAGCAAGCTTGGGTATTAGATAACACTGCCATAGCCTAGCAGTATACAACATGTATCTAACTGGATCCCTGCAATGGTTGGAATGCCCACAAAGACTTCTCACCAGGAAAATTCAGGGTATGAATACCCTGTCCGACAATGATCACCTAAAGGCTTTGTTGCTGTATTTTTGTCTCCTACAGGATGCTGAGAGGGGATCCTTGCCTGGCTTACAGGGCTTTGTTAGACCCAGCCCTGAAGGATCTGTTGGACATGTGCAAAACAAACAGCACCAGAAACAATAGATCCAGGGATCTCTACTTCACTTGTGACAAAAAGAAATGCTGGAGTGACACATATGAGTCCCAAAGGATCCCTGCACTATGGAGTATGCTACCCATCCATGTAAAACAGAGTTCATCACTGACCTTATTCAAATGAAAACTTGCCATCTGGATGGGAAATTGTAAATTTACCCCCGATCTTGTTACCATGTCCTTTATGGACTGAGACAGTTAATAATAAAAGTATTACCCTAACGCACACCCCCGACAAATCATTAGTTATCTACATACTTACATGCCCCGTCCCATTTAGATGCTCATGCAGTATATAACATTGCGCCCTTAACCCCAAAAACTACCCTAGGAGACTCTGTTAAAACCCAATCCTTAATCCTAAACTGTCCACCTTATTACAGGACCAGACAATGTGGATATGCAATTTCCAGATGTCTTTTTGGCCAGCTTGGTACATTTGGACATCCTAAAGCAATGTAGCAATGGTCTTGTGTTCTCAGACAACTGGTTAATCATTAAAGATAATAAGGTATGCAAGAAATGTAAATATACAACACTCTTGGAGGCAAACATCTTGCATTCAAATGAGGATATCAGGAATACCCAACCCTATATCCCTCATGCACACCACGCACACACACAGATTGTCTCATGCTGAGGCACTTAAAAGAAACCTTCCCAAATTCCAAAGACCACCAATGCCATCAAATGGCAACACTGCTCCTCAGCGATCACTAAAACACACACTAAAAGCAGCTCCAAACATCTCAAATAAGTCTACAGCCAATGGTCCTCCAACATCAATTCCCATAAGACAAGCTTTCACTTTACCGAATACTCTTGTCATTATGGACTCCACTGTGCGACACACACATGCCGCACTCACCAGGTTAGACAAGAAGATAATGGTTAGTTGCCTACTTGGAGCCAGGATCCACAATGTCATGCATGCTCTCAAGTTACTGCACCCCAGGTACCAATATGATTCGATCATAGCCCATGTGGGTGTAAATGACCTGGGACATGCTCACTGGAGTATACGAAAAGAGACGTAATGGATATCTCAGAATGTGTCACAAATCGGTATCAGCCTTGCATTGAACAGCACTGTACCTTTACAAAGGCTGATGCTACAGAATGAACATAAATGACTGATTTTAATAATTGGCTAAGTTTCTGCTGTCACACCAGGGGGATTTGGCATCTATCAACAAGGCAGGACATGGTCAAAAGACCATGTTGCTTTGCCAAGGATGAGCTGCACCTTTCCCCCTTAGGCTTTCAGATATTGGCTAAGACTTTATCCACCCCTTAGGCACTTTTTAGGCAATGCCAAAAAGACAAAACTACCAATATAGCGAAAATGTCTGCAAGTAGCCTTAAGGTGTCACTGCTCAATGCCTGGAACCTAAACAAAAATCTCCAAACCCTTCAAGCCCTCCTCATTCTGGAGAATTGGTTTAAAACTGTAGAATGTACTCCAGCAGTGCAAGGTTGTCATGCTTTCCACACATTTAGATCAACATCAGCGCAGACTGGGGCCAAAGTTGGAGGTGTGTCAGTCTGTTAACAACAATCATACCTCCAGGTTGGCTAAACAGGATTATACTATGGAGCTTATCCACATACAAGTCACCTTAGATAGGTTCCTCACCATATCATGGCCAGCTGCAGGTCACCTTCTATGCCTCTAGAGTGGTACAACTCACATCTAAACCTACTAGAGGGGCTTACCATCCAACCAAAAACCCTACTCATGGGTGACTAAGTACCCCTCTACAGACTGTCAAACTCGCAGGTACAACTCTTCCTGGATTTTATTAACACAAACACCCAGGAACAGGCACTACATGCTCCAACCAAAGGATCAAACATAATGGATTGGGTACTAACCAAAATGAGAGAGCTTTGCACCTCCCCCCATGTCATGTCCTCACTAGTGAGGTCAGATCAGAAAGCTGTCTCATTTGAAGTAAATTATCAGCCCAGATCTAGCTAAACCAGTAACAATTAGGGACTGACTATTCTTGTGATACTCTGGACCCAAATGGTTTGGATAATGTAGACATCTGTGTGCACAGCTAGGCTTAGAAGGACCATAGTGGTCATTAGCCTAGTAAAAACATATGAATCTATGAAACTATGTGACCATGTATGCTTTCAAGTATTCTTCTCAGTTGATTGAGAACAATGATTTTTATCAGCTTTGAAAATTAAGTCTTTGTGGCAATTTCATTTTTTTTTAAGAAGAAAAAAAAAAAAAAAAAAAAAAAAGACAGATTTTCTTTTCTTACAGATGAGTTTTGCTCTGGCCAGCCTTTCACTGTAGTGTCTTTCAGTAACTGTATTTCTAAGCCAGCACCCATACATCCTGAAATTCTTCTACTTTTTCTTCTGTGATGGGTAGCTATGGTACTCTCTGATACACATGCGCAACCCAGTATACTTGCCACGTGTCCTTATTTCAATTTTACATCCTATTTCTGTTGGATAACAGCAGCCTCTGCAACCTTGGATGCCCCTTCTAAAAACAACAGAACTTCTTTACCATAGACATGCTCATACAACTTCTACAATCCAAGTATTACTGCTGTATCTCTGCTATCCAAGCATATCTCTTAAGTGCATCTACCCATATATATCAAAGTTATCTTCTCCAGGAAGAACCTCCTTTCTTTTACCATGCCATACAGGTGTCAAAGTGAGCCTCCCATCCAGCCAGCCAGTAAAGCATCTGTCATCAGAACGTGTGAAGAAAAGGCTCACCTGAAGGTTGGTAAGGACCATTCACCACTCTATAGTATTGCCCAGCAACAGAAGTCTAACAAGACAAGATCCCTGTGTACATTGTGACTCTGCAGCTACAACAACTTCACCGTCCACTACCACACTCACATCTTCATAGGCATGTATGTCTACAGCACTGCAAAGGCTATGACAGTCATCTACATAAGACAAAGCCCCTCACTATCACTCTTCAACAGGAACCTTGATGAGTGGATGGGTAACAGAAAGTTCACACCGGGGATCACACCAACAGCACTACTAGATAGGGGCCAAGGGTACTAGCTACTAGTACAAGGGTCTAGGGGACTACTAATGGCCGGTGAATACCGCACAATGTGGATGGGCTAATATATGCCTTCGGGCAGATAGCCCAGTACCAACCTATGAACCTATCAGGCTTAAGAGGGAAAAGAGGGTCTGAGTTTGTATCCCACACTGCATATTAAACATGACTACTAAGTTTATAACCTCTTGAATCCACTCTGTGGGAACAGAAAGCTGACACTGAAGAATGAGCCGTGGAAGTATCTACTCAAGGATATTACCAGATAGTTCACCAAAAAGGTCAATAGGAGAAAACAACATAGGTAGGAAAAAGTATAATGGAGTAAGTTGAAATTGTCATAACAGTAGATGTTTGAATGATCACTGCAGTAGCCTTAGCTATATGAGCTACATCCTGCCAAAGACAAAACAGCTGAGCAGCTTCCAAAGCTTAAGGGCACCTTCCAACTCACCCAAACTGTTAAGCAACTTGAGCTGAGCTGAATAAAAGACAAGTTTGGGCACACAGCCCTTCAGATTTTCCTGTCAGCAAGAGAGAGTAAGAGTGAGCTCTGAAAGGATAACGCTAGGAACAAAAAATACATGATCACACCTTAGCATAAAAAAAAAAAAAAAAAAAAAAAAAAACACCAAAAAGCAAAAGGGACGGATAGAAGGAGGGGCTACTGCAGCAGTGACCATTCAAATATCTACTGTTATGGTATGTTCAGCTTATACAACTGTACTATGTTCAACATGTTGATCACTGCTGCAGTAGCTTAAGCTATACAGACAGATTACCTTAGCTAACTACATTTGGGAAGGTGGAAGAGAAGAGTCCAGTAGTCCACAGAGAATGGTCCTGGCAAAGCTTGGTCTGGACCTAGAGAAGGAATCAAGCTTATAGTGCTTTGTAAAAGTATATACAGAGGACCAAGTAGCAGCTTATAGAATACTTCTGGAATCCAACCTTTTCCAAACAGCCACAGTTGAAGCCAAGGCACTGGTCGAGTGGGCCTTGACTCTGGAAGAGTTCTGTTATGGAGAGTATATCTAATAGTCTTAGACAACCATTTGGAAATAGTCTGTTCTAACACAGGCTGTCCCTTCTTACTTTCATAAGAAATAAACAATTGATCTGAAGATCTGAAAAATTTAGTTTTGTCAAGATAGTACCAGAGTTGTCTATGGACATCCAACATATGGAGTATACTTTCTCTCTCATTTTTAGGTTCAAAAATCAAAATGGGGAGATGGATAGCTTGGCTTAAAGTAAAGTTGGATACCACTTTAGGCATAAAAGAAAGATTAGTTCTCAAAGAAACTTTGTCCCTGTGGAAAATGAGACAGGGTTGACTCACCATAAGAGCTTTCAACTTCGATACTCTTCTTGCAGAGGTCAGAGCAACCAGTAAAACTGTTTTCCACATTAAGAACCTCAAGTCAGCCAGGTTAGCCTGTTCACATGGAGCAAGGAGGGGCCACCAGTTTTTTTGGAAGCCTCTTATACAAAACTCCTTTCAAGGACATTTCGACATGAGACTGCATTGAAAGAGAAGGATCCATGGGCCGACATGCTGAAATGGATGATAAATGAACCATGACAGAGGAATAAGACAAGCCATAGGATAGTAACCCACACAAATACTGTAAAACTAGAGAACAACTATCCTTAAATGAATGCTGGTTATGTTGTTGGCACAAACTAGACAATCTTTTCTATTTGCTAATATATGATTTTCTAGTAGCAGGCTTTCTTGCCTCCGTTAGTACCTGTTGCATGTCCTCAGTAAACAGATGCCTAAAAGGAATTAAGACCCAAGCATTCAAGCAATCAGTTGAAGACGACTGATGCTGGGGTGCATCAAATGATATCCCATCTGTGAGGAAGCCTGTGGTAACTGCCCCTGGCCATTAACAAAAGGTCAGATCTGCATTTCAAATCTGAGTGAGTATTAATGTTGCTTTCCTCAGACCATGTAACAATACTATCCTAATATCAAATATTATTTCTGTATGATTATTCTTCTGGCAAACTTCCTAAACCTGCAAACAAAATGAGCACAGTCATGAACAATACCAGTACCCTATGCAATACTTTGCATACCTCTGCAACTGTGCAATTGTTTGGGAATAGGTACAGGTGAACACTCATTTTTTGCCTTAACACTATAACATTTGTTTGACTGTTGCTAGTTTCTCAAAAATCAAACAACCCTAGACATGAGGAGAAATGATCATCATCATATACTTCTCCTTTTTTATATTTACACCAGTAGTATAAGTTGCAACGACTTAACTTGCTGCTCTGAATATTTAAAAAATGGGCAAATAGTTCTTTTCCTGTGCTTTTTAGCTCTACTGCTTCAAAACTAAATTTGAACGAAATACTACACTCTGCACCCCACATCTAGCTTCAAATCAATATTCCACTTACTACCTTCAGAATGTCTTGCCAACAATCTGTCTTGCACATTTGTATCACTGTTTTTAATGCATTTATATACTTCACTGTATCAACTCTTCGTTTTAATTGTGCCAACACACAACTCATATTCATGTTTCTGTCTAAAAAACAGCAAATTCTTTTAAACATGCTAATTTCTCCTTTTAAATGTATTTAGAAATGATTATTTCAAGCACAGCTTCTACAAAACGGACTAAATGCAAGGCTACCCCCGTACTTACAACCTCACACTTTACACATAAGACTTGAGTAGAGCACTGCCACACTTTATGTGCCTTTCATGGACCTCTTTCTCCACCATTATTCCTACAAAAGATTCTTACTTTAACTCTCATTTTGTCTTTTAATTTGACTTACATTCTATACTGTACATTTCCTCAGTTAATTCATTTAACAACTTATTTTGTAATCTACGCCACTCTGCATACATCTACAACTTCTGATAAAGTCAGGACTGCTTCTCTCAACATACAGTCCCCTTGTATGATCATTTATTACATTACAAAATATTCTGTCTCTTCACAGACTGACTTTATTCTTTGGTTCAACAACATAGGCTTCTATAGTCTCTGTAGAACCTCATGCCCAGTTGTTCTTTTTCTGCGCTCTGAACAATTCATGAAAGTCTAATATGTGTTCTATTTCGTTTTTCTCCTCTTCTCAAAAGGTAAAAGTTTTAAATGCTTTCAGGGCTTCTACTTTAGTGGTAGGCAGAAATGTGGCACATTGTAACTTTTTAGACTTTTTAGCTATTCTGTCTGCTGTGAGGAACAAACAGAAACAGACTGGAATAATATTGATTAAACAAAGTTAGGAAATTATTCACAACGTATATTCAGGAACAATTGTATCAGATTGTAAAAAAAAACTACCAGGGGAAAGAATATATAGACATTGTTTGTGTGCCTAAAGAAATTACTATTACTTCAAGTTAAGTTTTACCACCACTGATGTGCAGTGATCATTGGGTTATAAAGGTTAATTCGTTGCTAGATAATTCTAACAAACTGAAATCGAAACCAATGCACAGAAGGTTACTTACAGATTATATGGAAGCAAAACGGTCACTATGTAAAACTAACTGGAGTGAGGTGCTCAGTGGAAAAACTGCAAATGGAATGTGGAAAGTCTTGAAAGAAAAACTGAGTGCAAAAAAATAAAAAAAAATGTCTAACATCAGGATCTAGGCATGCAACATCAAGTGGATATATTTCCATAAGAACAAGATATCGGATTAAGTTGAGAGACAAAAATATAAGAAATGGAAGAGAGGATGAACTACAACTTTGTAAACTGAAATAAGCAAGCTGGACCAACAGATTAAGCATAGTGTGAGACAAGATCAAGAAAAATTTGAAGAAAATTTATATAAAGATATTAAGTATAATAGGAAACTTTTTTTATAGATACATAAGATGTGGAAGACACACAAATTGTTAAACTGCGCAGATTCTAAAATTTATTCTCAGACACAACAGATTATAGATATATTTACAAAATCTTACGCAAAACAGTTTGGCTCCACAAAAGGGGTGATAAGTTGTCTTAGTGACCCCAGACACTGGAATCAAATTAGATTATATTGAAAAAGAACTGCACAAACTGGATCCAAACAAAGCACAGGAAGGAGACAGAATTAGTAACATGACCTGAGAACACTTCAGCAAGAACTTATGGTACCACTATCTATTATTCACTAAGTCATATAAAGTCACTAAGTCATATAAATATGGGGAGATTCCTCAAGATTGGAGACATGCACTTATTAAACCTGTCTTCAAGGGAAAGGGGAGTAGGACCAACCCAGAGTCATACAGTCCTTTTAAGTCTACTTTCATGTTGTGCAAAAGTAAGGGAGAAGGTAATATTGGATAAGTTACTGTCAGAACTGGATAGGCTGGGACTTGAAACCATATATCAGCATGCATATGTTGAAAACAGATCTATTACTACCCGTAACATGATGTTCTACAACAACATAATAACAGCTATGAATGAAAAATTGTGCTGTGGTGTAATTTATATAGATTTAACTTCAGCATATGACAGGGTCCTACACAAAACACTGATCAATAAATTAGTACAACTAGGCATTGATGTACTCTTGATAAGATGGATACCTGCACGGTTTACAAATGGGACATGGCAAGTATACAGCAACTGGACAGGTGAAATCCTTGGTTACAGTCAGTGTGTCCCACAGGGCTCTGTCCTAGGTCCTTATTTGTTTAAACCTCTGGATTTGCTCATGGCTGCTGTGCGTTCCTGGCCTGCTATCCCTTGCATCATTTTTATTCTGCCTCTCTACCTACTCTGTTCTACCTACTGGCCCTGCCCTCCAGGACAACTAAGAACAGTCACAATATCTATTTTTCTCCCAGACTGACTTACTTCCCAAACAGGGAAGTCTCCCTGAAGTGACAGGAAAGGAATTTCAAGAAATTTTATTCTGCCTCTCTAGCTACTCTGTTCTGCCTACTCGCCCTGCCCCTCCACGACAACTAAGAACAGTCACAATATCTATTTTTCTCCCAGATTGACTTACTTCCCAAATAGGAAAGTCTCCCCGAAGTGACAGGAAAGGAATTTCAAGAAATTTTATTCTGCCTCTCTACCTACTCTGTTCTGCCTACTGGCCCTGCCCTCCAGGACAACTAAGAACAGTCACAATATCTATTTTTCTCCCAGATTGATTTACTTCCCAAACAGGAAAGTCTCCCCGAAGTGATAAGAAAGGAATTTTAAGAAATTTTATTCTGCCTCTCTACCTACTCTGTTCTGCCTACTGGCCCTGCCCCTCCAGGACAACTAAGAACAGTAACAATATCTATTTTTCTCCCAGACTGACTTACTTCCCAAACAGGAAAGTCTCCCCAAAGTGATAGGAAACGAATTTCAAGAACGTATGTTATATGGAACTAATTCGAATTTATTTTGATTGTAACGTTACTCTAACACTTACTAGGAGCTAGGATAGTACTCTGGCCTGTGAAGCCTGGAGCCAAACCCTCTATATCTATCTCATCCCATCTCATCATTTCCTTTACCTTTCTAACCCCTAGAGTAATTTCCTCACCCCACATATTTTGGCCACTAGACAGCGGTCTTTACCCACCTAAAACCTCTCATCTCCAAATTCTCTCACCATAACATCTCTCTAGTTCCTTTTTTCACCCTCTTTTTTCTCAAACTGCTTGCTAATTAGTACTACCTACCTCTGTCTTTCATCCTATTCCCCCAACACAGTCCCCTAAGCACACCTCTAACCAGCCTGATTCACCCTCTGTACTTACCTTCACCTCACAGATAGTTTTTTAAACACTATCTGTCCTGCTGACTTTCTTTCTTTGGGTCTACCCGCTCCGTTCGCCCTGCGGGCTCACTTCACTCCCCTACCCTACCCCCAAATCTCACCCAACCCCAATACACCTGACCTTATACTTCACTAGCCACATCCCTAATGCTAGACAACCAATCAGCCACCTACATTGCTCTTATCAGTTTACAATTTTTGGCGCATTTTTTTAATCCAATCTGTTCAACAGATAACTGTCCCTCTCTCACCCCACCACACAACTGTTTTTCAATTCGGCCAACTATCTTAACCTCCTCTTCCCTACACCCCTCACTATGTATTGCCACTGCTGGTCAACACATCTTAACATCCTTCTCCTATCCACGGGGCTAACCTTTCTATTCTTATCTCATGACCTAATTTGTTATGAATCCCTAACCTTTGCTAAATTTCAACACCCCCTAAGACAAACAAGCCCCCTTACTCCTATAACCTCTCTAACTCACAGTAACATAACATCTTTCTCATCCTACCTTCTTCCACAGTTTCATAGACTATCCCATATTAAATATCACCAATTGAGAAAAGCTGACCCTTCTCTCTGTAAACTTATCAAACTATCATTTAACCCTCAAAATTGTTTACTATTACATGGTGACATCCACCCAAACCCGGGTCCTAACTATACCACCCTTAATACTTCTTCAGCAAATATTTCTACTCCTCTCTCACTCCCAAAAAGCCCAGACTCTCTACTTATAGGTCACCTCAATATATGCAGTGTAAATAATAAAATAACCCAGCTACGTGCCCTATTAGACACCTATTCCTTTGACATCTTATGCCTTACTGAAACTTGGCTTAAACCCACAACTAAAGACAATGATATTGTCCCACCAAGCTATAACATTCTCAGACATGACCGTCTAAATAAAAAGGGTGGTGGGGTAGCAATTCTCTTCAAATCTGAATTGAAGGTTACAGCACTAGATACCCATCCACCACCACCTAATAATGCTGAAATTCTAACCTCTAAGCTCCAAATTAATACAAAAAAGCTACATATATTATTTGCTCATATATCCCCCAGGTAATAACATCAGTACTCTTGAAAATACCCTTAGCTGGCTTTCCATGTCCCTACCACAAGAAACCATACTCCTTGGTGATTTCAATATTGATGGGAATGGATGTACCATTCCAAATCCAACTAATCATATAAACCTCTTTGGCTTCCAGCAAACCATTACCTTCCCCTACCAGAACCCATAAACCTAGCAAGAAACAAACCATATTAGATTGGATACTAGTTAATAGAAACCCCACATGCCTATAAAACAGGTATACTCCCAGATGACATAAGTGGTCATTTTCCTACTTTCATTACTATGCAAAAGACCCACTTTCACAATCAACCAGCATTTAGAACTACCAGAAACAAGATAGACTTCAACCCATATAACTTCTAAGCAGAGCTCAAAGCCTGCAATTGGTCACCCCTAAAATACCTACCTCTTGACAATGCAGTTTCTTTCTTTAACAAAAGAAATTGCAAATCCTAGACCACCATGCTCCCAACTGCACTGTTAGAATTAAAAACAAACCAGCTCCCTGGCTCTCCAAAGATACCAGGCTTAACATTCGACTAAGAAATAAACTCTGGTCCAAATGGAGAAAAACTAAAAACCCAATTGACCATCTTAACTTTAGAAAACTTTGTAATACTACAAAAAATCTATATTCCTTGACAAAAAGAACTACTACCTCAAACTCCAACAGACCCAACAGCAAAACCCACAAAAGTTCTGGTCAGGAATTAACTACTCCACCCAGGACAGTCCAAAACACCCACCCCTTCATACTTAAATCAAACTTCTCCTAACCAAATTGCTGACACCTTTAATTATTTTTTCTCTGAAACAGTTCAATCAATAGCTAATACCTTACCGCCTGTTACCACCTCCAAACTAGCCTCACTACCCAACTTGCCCCAGACACTTAGCCTCCAGCCTATTCCAACATCTCTCATACACTCACTACTTCTCAAACTTAAACCATGTACACCATCAGCTGACTTCCTCCCAGTTGAATACCTGCAAATTGCAGCTGGTGTACTTGCCTACCCTATTTCTATCTTAATAAACAGAACCATTTTGGAATCCTATGTTCCATCCATCTGGAAAGTCTCACATATTATCCCTTTACATAAGGGTGGTACCTCCAATGACTTATCAAACTTCCGCCCCATAGCCCTTCTCTCTCCTCTAGCTAAAATTATGGAGAGATGTATCCACCTCCAAAATGAGCTACTAGTGGACTGCCAACATGGTTTCAGACCTTACCATAGTACTACAACTGCTCTTCTATCCTTTACAGACTGTATTAATAAAAATAGGAATACTAACCAGCTATCTTCTGCCCTTTTCATAGACCTCTCAAAGGCCTTTGATATGGTTAACCACCAACTATTGACAGGGATACTTAAATCACTTTCTCTTGATTCTAAATTAGTACAATGGTTACAATCCTATCTGGAAAACAGAAAACAAGCAGTCCTGTGGGACAATAAACTATCCTCTCAGCTTCCAGTCACCCTTGGAGTTCCACAAGGATCAATTCTTGGACCACTCCTTTTTACTATTTTCATTAATTATCTGAAAACTTCCCTTCCCCAAGCTACGTGCATACAATATGCCGATGTTTCAACTCTGATAAGTGCCACATCTTCCCCAGCAGAACTACAATCCAATACACAAACAGTCTTTACCCAAGTAGAAAACTGGTTCCATCAAAGATGTCTCCTCCTTAGCCCAAAAAAAAACGAAATTATTACTTTTTACTCCTACACAGAAATCCCCCCATAAATCTCATAATTACATCAAATAATGGCACAGAAATTGCTCTCGACATCACCACCAAACTCCTGGGTGTAACTATTGACAACAATCTCAACTTTAACACACACATATATGCAACTATTAAATCAGTTAATAGAAAACTTGGATTCCTTTATAAAATCAAGCCCTTTCTTACAGCCTCAGCTAAGAATTCCATTACTCAGACCCACCTCATTTCAACCCTTCTCTACGCCTCCCCTATCTATACTAACTTATCCAAAAGCAACCTGAATAAACTAGCAACCTCCTACAACAACATAGCCAAATTTGCCATGGGTGCCCCCTTTCGTATCCACCACTGCCATAATCTTAAACGTCTAGGATGGCTGGAAGTTCACAACCAAATACTTTTCCAGCAACTCATTTTTATCCACAAGATCGTACATCATCCTACAAATACTCCCATACTCTGTAACCTCTTTAACTCCTATAAAAACTTACCAACCCTAAGATCCGCAAAAAAGCTACAAGTAGCCACCATAAAATCCAACAATAAATTCGGTGACTGCCTGTTCTGAAACACTGTTGGCAATACTTGGAACAAACTTCCAAGCGAAACAACATCCCTGACTTCCACCAACCTTTTCGAGAAACACTTGAAAATCCTCATTAAAAACGAATGGCTCTGCCCCTGCTCTAATCCTGACTGGTACAAATTCTCCTATTTGTTTAATTACTTCTCAACTAAAAACTTTTTATGATATTTTCTCTATGCTCTACATTGTCCTTGAATCAGAAATTTTATTTGTCTGACTGCTTTTTGACTGCCTTGCGGTCCTGAGGAAACACATGTACAGTAAATGTTTTTTGTTATTTTCTTCCTTAATACAACTGTAATATAACAATCTGTCTTCTATGTGTAACCTAAAACTGATTTTTAAAAGTTTTTGCTAAGCTGTTGCTATACTTATATAATGTGTTTGTGTTTTACCTCTGTTTTTATGGACTCTACGTATGTATAAAATTTTTGACTCGGAGCTTTTCTCCTCGGGCCTCTACTGAAAATGGACATATATCCAATCAGACTAGCCCGGTCAACAAATGTAAAATAAATAATAAAATAAATAATAATAATAAATAGATTGCATCTTTCAGACCTAACTTTTTCATCTGAGGTGTTCTACAGTCTATATGCAGATGACCTGAAATTGGATAAACTGATTGCATGCGTTACAGATAAAGCATGTCTAAAAAATAACTTGACTAAATTGACCATTTGGATACAGGAGAATAATATGCTGATAAATACAGCAAAAACTAAGCATATGAGATTTGGGAGACATAAACTGAAAAGTGAATATTGAATACAGCACACAGTGATTGAAATTGTAGACTCATTTAAGGACCTGGGTATGTGCATGGATTCAGCTATGAGTTTTTCTAATCATATCAACAAATTGAGTAATGACATTTATACAACTATAGGTTGTATAAAAAGATTTATAAAGTATAGGAAATCAATAATGATGACGTCATTGTTTGTTAGTTACATGAGACCCAAACTGAAGTACGGAATAACAATAGGGAAACCCTATAAGAAAACAAGCATGAACAAACTGGAAAGAGTACAGCTGAAATATAACAAGGGCATCCATGGATGTGAAAATGTAAGTTATTATGAAAGACTAAAATATCTGAACTTGCACAGTGTTACTTACAGATATCTAAGAGGATATCTTATTTAAGTATAGAGGGCATTTAGAGACAACTACCTCTGGGAATGCTTGGGATTATCAAAAAGCTAGAGAATCATCAGACAACCTATGTAGATGATTCTACAGGAATGAGAAGTGTACTAAACGGTTCTCTGACGCATGGAACAGAGTAGCTGATGCATGGAACAGACTACCAAATTACATTAAAACAACTACTAGTTTAGATATTTTTAAGAACAGCTTGGAATTTTATTATGGGAACAAGTGTTTTGGTATTTTGGCACGCTAGAAGGGCATTAATGTCTGCGCCTAAAATATTTGAATGTATGTATATATGTATGTAAACATTTTCTGGATCTAAAGTTTCAATTTTTCTGATAAACTTCCTTGCAGAAAGGTAAATAATCCCTGATGGTGGCACTTATTTTACTCACAGGAAATGAAACATCCGTACTTCTAAACATAAAATTCTGAAAAGCAAATACATTTATTGACATTTAACAACAAGTAACATTTGGACATCTGTGAGACTGTTCAACAAAGACAGGCATGTGGCTGTATTAACAATAACAACCTCCATGAAGTCTTTACTCTGACTTTCCTACAAAAGGAGTGTAGCACATGACATGCGCATTGCTGTATCCAATGATTAGCATATTTAAAGATATATACCTTTACAAAAACACCAGAAAGTTTGGACTACAGTCTAGTACTGACCCTAAAGTGCAGTGTAAGGACCACATGGCCATGAGGTACCACCTTACAGAAGAGATATTAAACCTGTATCCATGTCTGTTCTGATGGTAGTTCAGCTGTTAAAGATCCCATGGGTCGTACCTAATGAAAAAAGTAAGCTAAAAAAAACTTTTACAATCAACATATTTAAATATATGACTTAAAGAAAATGACCCCCAAAACAACTAAATAACTAATTTATACTGTTCTATGGCATTTTAATATTTTTTAAAACATTTTTTTCTCTTCTACTTTGATGGCTTTCACCATCAGAATTACACTGCTATATCAACAGCTATTATAGTGAATGCTGACAGACTGGAAAAAAAATACTGACACAACCTCTGGTGAATCTTTTTTTTTTTTTAAAGCACCTTTAATGAATTACGACGTGTGACATAGGCAACCTTACAGTTATATAAAAGTAATCAAACCAAATTAAAAACTACACATTTTCAAATATACACCACATATATTCTTCTGCATAATATAATCCATCCAACATTACATACATTGTTCACCTCCTTTCTTTTCTGAAACCTCATTCCTCCTCTAAAACATTTTTCTGCATGCATTGTTCTCACAATATGTAATTTTCCCATGCCCTTTTCTAAAGATCCCACTTCCTGTTCTTTTATCTCTGTTACAATATTCAAGTACATGTGGATAAGACAATGATTTCCATTTTCTAGTAAGTGCTTTTATGGCAGCCACCACAATTAAACTTAACAAGGCCTTAGTATGTCTAGGCTTCAGTCCCTGTATGCCAGCTAAAACAAATTATTTCTTTAGTTATACTCATTTGCTCACCCAGTATTCCTGACATAGTAGTCCATATGGAATTTTTAAAGTCTGCCAAGTCATTACACTTCAAAAACATACACTGCCAGATATCTCTTTCTTCCTCATCAAACCTCCATTTGCCATCTAGCTGAGGAAAACATTTTTGGAGTCTACTTGGGGTATAAAAGTACCTATGCAAACACTTTCAAACAAAAATCCTAAATCTTATAGACTCTGTTGCATATTTGGGAGCCATACACATGTCCTCCTATTATTTCTTTGTGAACTGCTTATCTGATCTCTCTTCCCAATCTTTTCTGGCCTCCTCTGACTGATTTCCACAGTTATTGTGCAACATTTTATATGCCCTACTAATTATCCCCTTTTTAACAGCAGCTTCTGTTCTAGATTCAACTAAAAGCTCAATCACTGGAAGTCTTTCACGTAGGATTCCCACATCCCTTTTCTCTTTGCCTATACTCTAATATCAATTCACAAAAGGTAAGCAGTCTCTAGCCTGTAGTCCAAATGTCTTCTTGGCCTTATCTCATTCTATTATTTTCTCCTAATTATTTGTTCCAATACTTTGGTTCCTTTGCCTGCTAATTCCAACCCTCTCTTGCCTATTCTCTGTATCCTTGATTGCAGTCATCCCTATCAGCAGAAACTCCTTTCTCCATTCCAGTGTTGGCTTAGTTCTTGGCATACTTTCTGCTACTTTATTAATATAATATTCCGTATAAGTACTGTTAGTTTCCTTAAGGATCTCTAACAAAAAATCCCACACACTCCTTATTTCTTGAATTTCCCCCTGCTTCATTATCCCTTTCCACTTTGAAATGCAGCATTATACTTGTAAATGCAATAGCCTTAACTGTGTAGATCTAAAAATACCCCCTCAAATCAGGAAATCTTAAACTACTTCTACTGGAAGGATCAACTTATCCCACTTATATCTTGCCCTCTTCCCCTCCCATATAAAATCCCTCAGCTCTTTATTACTATCCACAACTTCTCCTCTGGTTGATAAAAAATATGCTTGACTTGTATATAAAACTAAAGGGACTAAAAACATTTTTACTGCTTGTATCTTGCTATCCAGTTTCTGAATTATCTTTTGTTTATTTTCTTCCCACATATCCTTTGCTGCCATAACAGAATCCTTTTCAACACGTACTACTGAACAGTTCATTTTATGATGTCCACATAGATATGGGTGTTCCTGAACCAATCCATATGTAGGTACATAGTTTATAGCTACAGCCTTTGTTTTATCTTCATTAATTTTATATCCCAAAAAACTTGGAAATGTTTCAGAATGCTCCACAACACTGAGCTGCCTATTTCTGGTTTTATCAGTTGCAAAATAATGTCTTCTGCAAATAAAGCCAACTTTACTTGATTACCATACCAAGTATATCCTTGAATTTCTGAGTCCCTTATTTTCTGTGCCAATGGTTCTAAATATAAGATAATGAGAAAGAGAACATCCCTGCCTGGTTCCTCTGCTCAGACAACTTATCAGACAGGAACCCACCCTCTTGGATTTTTGCCTCTGATCCCTCATATATCCTCCTAAGTTTATATTATATCTAGGGAATGCAAATCCAGCCACTTCCCTACTCATATAATCCCAGCTTATTCTGTCAAAAGCTTTCTCTGCATCAAGATCCATCAGCATCAGTATTTTCTTGTATTCTTCTTCCCTCTGGATCATCACTGATCTATTAAATAGTTGTCAATTGTTTTCCTCCACTCCACAAAACCACAACAACCAATAGCTATCAATTTTGGCAACACACACCTTCTGCCATTCATTTAGCCATTATAGACATAACTACTTTATAATCATCGTTTAAAATTGAAATGGTCCTATAAAATACTGGATCTGATGGGTCTTTACTGTCTAAATATTACAGCCACCACAGCTTTTTCCAGAATGTTGATACTTTCTCTCCTTTCAAAATAATGTCAAAAAAACTCCAAATCTTTATCACTCCCCAGCTTCCAAACTTCCACCATAACACCATCTATTCATAGAGACTCTCCTGCTGATTGGCCATATATCACCACCCTTAGCTAATCTCCTCCTAGCCATTAATTGTTCAGTCTCATCTGCTTCCAACCTTGGCATACCTAAGTCTTCCTTAAATATTTCCATTTTTGCTTTTTCTTGATTTCCCCATTTCTCAGTTTTATACAAATTTTCATAAAATTTACAAAATATCTCCAATACCCCTATAAGATTTCTGGTCATTTTTTCCATAAGCTCCCCAAGTTTGGCAACAACCCTTTCTGTATGAGTTGCCCAAGTCTTGGTGCTAAAAGTTTTTGTGCTCTGGAATTACTATCAAAAAATAGTTGCTAAACAGCAATCTTTCAAAACTCATGCATATTATCCAGATACTCTCTTATTTTCTCTTCAGCACTCTGCATTCACGCCCCTTCTTGCTCTGTGAGATTTCACTTATTCTACAACACTTTAACCTTTGTCAGCCCATCTAAGTAATTCCTATTACTTAACCATTATCTCTTCCTCTTAGTTCTGCCTTATTTTAAACTCCACTTTAATTCCATCCCACTCACTAGCTATAGTTTCTGAAAATATTTTTATTTTCCTTGATAACTGCAGAATAACTTCCAATACCCATTCCTTAAATTCCTTTTAACAGGTAGGTGGGGAAGCACCAGTGTCTAATTTTTACTACATTACCTTACATTTTTATCTTCGTTATTATTGACAAATGATCTAAAATAGTTATTGGATGTGTGTCAAAGCTTTCAAATAAATCACGTTACTGTGAAATATAATTTCTATCTAGTTGATCCCACTTATTGTACCTAGTGAATTATGTACATTTTCTTTGAGTTCCTATTACTAAATTAACATCTTCTATACCAAATATTTTTGTAAATTTCTTCAGAAATCTACCCCCTTTATTATATTTCCCGTTCCCCCTACAAGTAATATTTCCTGCTGAAATTCATTTCTCCTGAAAATTTCTTAAGCTCCAAAATAGCAGTTTTAACTGGAATATAAATACATGCCAGCATAATTCCTCATCCCTTGCATGTAGCCCCATACTACCACAAATCTACCAATATTATCTTTCTCCCTCTTCTATCACTGTTGGAGCTACTCTAGCAATTAATGTAAGCATTCCTCTTTTAATTTGTGTCTTTGATACTCTGCTCAATATCCATAATGAAATCCTTTCTTTATCAAATTCACATACTCAGTTCTTCCTAAATGTACCTCCTATATCATTATTTGCATTCTGTATTTCTCAACATAATTAAATATTCTTTCCTTTTTGTCTATACGTCTGAGACCATTCACATTCTAAGATAATATGGACAATGTTAATGTTATGTTAAGAAGTTATTATTCCTAATTATTATATATGACAGCTTTTCTAAATATCTATTTCCAGCTTTTGTGATACATGCAGTCACTAATGTTTGGCAGGGTTATCCTCTATACAGTTTTTTCTTAACTTCATTTGAACCTACATGTCACATTTTACAAGACTATTTGTTTCAATGAAAACCCTGAAGCAAAAAAACAGCCCAAACATGTTAAATTAATACAAACACAATCAAGTTTAACCCTCCTAATAGCAACTGTCCCAAACAGACAGCTGCAAACAGAGGCCTTATGGAACCTAAAGCTGAGGTTATCGATGCTATTATGCAGGTTGCTGCCTATGTTCCTACCAAGACTAATTTGTATTTTTACCTTTATTCCCATCTCGGATGTGAAAAACAACTTGCATGCTTTCAGAAAACCGTACTTTTTAGCCTTAAAGAAACAAGTGCTTTGGCTTTTTTACTGCCCTATAATCAGATTTTCTCCATGGAAACATTAAGAAAAAAATGTAACCCTCAGCTGTAGACTTCCAAAAAAATCTGAACCATTTATTTCAAAAGAAAAACTTTTCATTACAGTCAGTGTTTTCTTATTTACTTGTTTTCACTTAAAACTTATTAGATTACGTCAAGGGTCTTAATCCCAACATTCACCAATGCAAAAGTAAGAGAAAACATATCAGCTCTCTATACATTATATGTATGCTTTTGCATACCATCCCCCACCTTAACAACCCAAAAATATAGCCTATTAGATTAAACATACTTTTGTCTGGCCTTTTTTTCTCTTTTTGCATTGTAATCCTTAAATTTCTTAATACTAAAAAAATGAAAGAAAGAAAAAAAGGCATCTGTTTATTTTAGTATCTATCACATGCAACAAAAAATAAAATATATTTTATTATAATTTATGCAATTTATATCATGAAAAGTTTTTAAGAAATATTGTTAAGAACAGAA
Organism: Protopterus annectens; assembly: GCF_019279795.1. Taxonomy (NCBI): domain Eukaryota; kingdom Metazoa; phylum Chordata; order Ceratodontiformes; family Protopteridae; genus Protopterus; species Protopterus annectens. The sequence continues at coordinate 75,142,528 of NC_056748.1, read as the reverse complement.
ATTGTTTTACTTACAGTTACTTCCTTCCTTTTCATGCCCCTTCAAAGCGAGGCAAATGCCTTTCGGTTCCCCACAAGTTTAACATGTCAACAAAAGTCCACTCTTCCCAATTTTTCTTCTACAGCCATATTTTACAAATACAACTGATGTTTTGTAATCTCATATTTATTCACTATTTTCCATGTTGCTGGTCTTCTTCCAGTTCATTTCCATTGCCCAACTCCATGTTCTGGTTAAGTTCAAAGGTACCCCAAATTTGTCTAGTCAGCTATGGTTTTCACAGTCTCTCAAGCATTTTCCTTTGAAATACTGGAAAAAGGTTTCACTGGCAAAGTCTCTCCATATGCTTTATTATAAGAAGAATGAAAAGCAGAGTCCCCTTCTGCTTGATGGCTCACTTTATGTTGGGCAAACTTTTATGTTTCCTCCTTAGCTTCTGCATAAAAAAAGAGTTTAATCCTCCAGGAAAAAATATTCTGAAGACAGCTGAATATAGCACCTTGAACCTCTCACCTGTCATTTGACATTCTCTGTCTGCTGGAATATCTTTATTTCTTTAAGTGGTGTATAGTGAATAAACATTTTCCACGAACACTTTACCATATCCAACTTTTAATACTTTGCCCTTTTGCCACATGTTTGTCAGGATCAACTCTTTCTGCTGGTAAGGATTGCATCTTTACTAATATAGGCCACAGCTGCTTTTCATGGCCAGGTTTGGAGCATATACACATTGTGCCCTTTTGATTAAGAAATAGTGCTGTGGAATACCAGTCCAGGTGTTTATTAACTAACCAAACTCTTAAACCATATTAGCCGTCAACTGATCCTAGCTGGAGACATACACCCCAACCCAGGGCCAAACCCTTGCACAAATACCCCAACTATTCCATTTCTCTAACCCAACCTATCTCCCATCTCTAGACCAAAAAATAGCCTTCTGCTACTTAGCTTAAATATCAGAAGCATAAATAACAAAGTGCACCTATTCCATGCTTTGATATCCACCTATTTCCCTGATTTATTATCCTTAACTGAAACATGGTTAAAACCCACAACACCAGACAGCGAGTTCCTCCTACCTTGGTACAACATATCACGAAAAGACAGACTATCCAAAAAAGGGGGTGAGGTAGCATTATTTTACAAAAACAACCTAAAAATGTGTACTGTTAATCCTCCAATCCCTTCCCTCAATACTTATGAACTTCTCCTAGCTAAACTCAAACTTAGCGACAAAACATCAATGTTATCACTGGCTATATACCACCAGGCAACAATATTCCCTCCCTAGAATCTCTCCTACACTGGGTTAATCAAAATCTTCCTCAAGAAACCATCATCCTAGGTGACTTTAACATTGACTGGAACACTTGCTCAACCACTAACCCCACCAACCATATTAATCTCTACAGCTTCTCCTAAGTCATTCAATCTAGAACTAGGCTAGGAAATGCTAAAATCAAAGAAAGTCTCCTACATTGGATCTTCATAAGTAAGGCCAGTACTCCACACCAAGCAGGAGTCCTTCCAGATACCTTTAGTGACCACCGACCCACCTTCTTACTAAAATACAAAATCCATACCAACTCTACCCCACTAATACAAACTACCCAGAACAAAAATAACTCTGACCCACACAAATCCAAACTCGAACTAAAATACCATAACTGGAACATATAAAAGAAGTACCCCTAGAGGAAGCTGTATTCCAATTCAACAACACTTTTCTAAAAATCCTAGATGCCCATGCCCCACCTCATACCACAAAACTCAAAATGAATACTGTCCCATGGATCACCAAAGAGACTAAAAATAAGATTTCTCAAAGGAACAGAGCTTGGCATCACTGGAGAGCCACAAAAACTACAGCAACTAGAGAACAATTCCAAAAACTTAGAAACAAAACCAAAAAAAAAAAAAAAAAAGAATTATTTCCTAAATCTGCAAAACAGGCACCAAAACAATCCTAAAAAATTCTGGGCAGGAATAAATAAACAACTTCACCCCATCAAACCCTCCACCCCATCGCCAACCTCCACAAGCAAAATCACCGACATACCTGAATCATTCAACAAATACTTCATAGAAACCATCTCTAAACTAGTTCAACAGCAACCCACTACTACTACCATATCCCCAAACTACCTTCCAGTTCCAACCCTTCCTACCAATTATGTTAAAGAATTACTATCTAAACATTAACCTACTACCCTAGTAGCGGATGGTATCCCAGCAGAATATCTCCAGTTGGCTGCTAATGAACTTGCCTACCCAATCTCTATTCTACTTAACAGATCTACATCAGAAAGCACCAATCTGAAAAACCTCCTACATCATCCCTTTACATAAAGGTGGAACATCCACTGACCTCACCAACTACTGCCCTATTGCCATCCTGTCCCCACTAGCAAAAATTCTTGAAAAATGTATACATTATCAACTTATGCCATGCCTACTTAATAACCAACTTCTCTCTCCTACCCAGCATGGATTCCACCCTGCCCACAGTATAACCACAGCCCTTCTTTCCTTTACAAACCTCATCAACCAAAACAGGCACTTAGGTAAACTAACATTTGCCATATTCTTGGACCTGTCAAAAGCCTTTGACATGGTCAACCATCCCAAACTACTCCACTCCCTTACTAATATTGGCCTTAGTGATCACGCACTACCCTGGTTCCAAAACTATCTACATAGTAGACAACAAGCAGTTTGATGGGACAACAACCTATCCTCACTGTTGCCTATTACCACAGGAGTCCCACAAGGGTCCATTCTGGGACCCCTTCTATTCTCCATCTTCATTAATGATCTCCACAGCATCTGCTGATGACTCAACATTAGTCTGCTCAGCCAATGACCCACACAAACTCCTCTCCATTACCCAAAAAGCCTTCCAAAATGACAGAAACCTGGTTTCTTAACAAAAACCTATTACTTAATCCCAAAAAGATCAAACTGTTGCTATTTAAACCAAACAAATCCATCTCAATGCCCAACACATTCAATATTGTGTCCAGAGATGGGACTACCATCTCTCCAGGCACTCATACTAAACTGCTAGGAGTGACCATTGACAACAACCTCAAGTCTGATCTACATATAAATCAAATTATTAAAAACATTCACAAAAAACTGGGCAGTCTTCATAAAAACAAACCATTTCTAACCCAACTTGCTAGAATAACCATAGCTCAAACCCACCTCTTCTCCACACTATTCTACACTGCTCCCATCTTCATCAACCTACCCAAAACTGAAATGGCCAAGCTTAACATCTGCTACAATCAAATTGCCAAATTTGCAACTGGTGCCCCCTACCATGCCCACCACTGTCATTCACTAAACCAACTTAACTGGCTGGAATTACAAAATATCCTCTCATTCCATCAGCTTTCTTTCGCCCAGAAACTCCTACTACTTCCTGAAAAAAACCCCAGCACTATCTAATCTACTTAAACTACAAACTAATACCAGACAACTTCGCTTTAGTTATAAAAGACTAATCAAGGTGATCAAAAGCAATAATGCAGCAGGTGATTCCTTCTTCCCTAACGACATTGGTGAAATTTGGAACTCATTACCTTCTGCTATTACCTCGGCCAACTCAATGGTTACATTCAAAAAGCTACTAAAAGAACACCTAAAACTTGCATGGCTATGCCCTTGCTACCCACCAGGTTGACCCATATACATACCCTCGGACCCACTCTCTTTTCACACATCTCACAAAACTAACCCTAGCATCCACTCCCAACCCCTTTTTACTTATATTTGTCTCAATCAATGTTATTACTGGAAACCAGTACATTCTAAGTACTACTTTAGTCTAACAAACTATGAAATTTTGTTAAAACTTGCGACTACCACTGAATACTGTGCTTTGTAACTTTAAAACTATGGAATCTTGTTAAATCATGTGTCTTCCTATGAATACTTGCTTGCTATGTAGAAATCTCATAGTTATTTGTTCTTAATCTGTGGAACTTTTCTCTCCGGGTCTCCGCTGAAAATGGACATGTATCCATTCGGACTCTCCCGGTCAACAAATGTAAAATAAATAAATGGTGCCTTCATAATATTAATGCAGTCTGTTCTTTCTTGTTCGTCTACACAGCAGAAAATTGCAGATTTTCCCTACATGTTATGTATTTTGAAACATCTTTTTTGAACAGTCTCACACTCAGCCAGCCTTTTCTTCATGTTGACGTCTGATTTTTTACAGTCGTTATCAGCTCATCTAAATATATTTAAAACTTTTTCCTTTTTTCTCAACCTTTGATTTGATTTCACATACTCGTTCACTGTTTCATTTATTTTAACTGGCTCTGTTTACATTTGATTTATTTTTTCCTCTACATTACTTGAAGCCATATCTTGCACCAAAGCTGAAGCTTAAGCTGCTTTTTTATTAACGGATGCAGGATTCTTCCCAGTCAATGTCTTCTATTCACCATTTCTAGTTAATTTTCTTTCAAGCTCTCTTAGTTTCTTCTTTGCAGGCATATAGGCAGTGTACTTACTAGCCAGTAACTGAATTTACTAAAAGTGAAAGTTCCTGACCCTCGTCTTTCCTTTAATTCTTCACACTGTACAAGATAAACACTACACTGATCAATTACATTACAGTGACCATGAAACAGTGGCAAACCACTTTGCAATTAAGCCATGATAAAGGACAAATTATTATTCCAGAGATAAAAATTCAAATTATTATTCCAGAGATAAAAATTCAAAGGTGGATATTCTAGGGTGACTCCCCGTCACCACTGCTATTCTGTCTTGCCTTTAACCAATTAAGCTGTTTACTGCTGCGGTAGCGTTGTCGCCTCACAGTTAGACGTTGCCCGTTCGATTCTCAATTAGAGCGTCTTCTGTGTGGCGACATGTGTGAATGGGCGTTCCTTCGTTGAAGGTTGTGCATTAGGCACGGCAAGCCAGCACGTAAAAATCTACTGCCAATCATTAGCGGACCGGAGTTCCGCTGTGGCGACCCCTAACCGGGAAAAGCCAAAAGACAAACAAACTTAACAGATTAGGCCACGGTTATAACTTGGCTCCTAGAAAAACACTAAAGTGTAAAACTTCTTATCTTCTCTTTGTCGATGATTTAAAATTGTATAGCTCATTAGATGAGGAACTGAAAGCACAACTGCAAGCAGTCAAAACTTTTTCAGATGATATAAGAATGTCATTTGGTCTTGATAAATGTAGAAAAGCAACCTTTAAAGCAGGAAAGCTGCAGCACCAAGAAAAAAAGAAGTTATGCACTCACCATAATGTTCCATGTTTGTTGTCCAGTATCTCGCCTTCATTTTGCTGGCTGGGTTCGGAACAGAGTATCAGTTCTGACTCGGCCTTATACTAAAGCTCAAGAACTCTTTACTGGCTCGAGGGTGCACTCTTTCCCATGAAGCCTAGTGGCAGATACCCAGATCTCGTTTGGTAAGCTAATAACACTAGACTAACAGCCAATTTGTGTAATTTGAGAAAAAATTACACACACAAATATATAGCACTATATACACATATATACAACAAAAGGCACAAATCTTAAAGGACCCCAGAACAAAGGAGGGGAACAAGATATTGGGCCAAAAGACTCCTCCAAATCATCCAGGAATGGGGAAGGAGGGAGGGACGCAAGAATGAAGGTGAGATACTGGACAACAAACAAGGAACGTTATGGTGAGTACATAACTTCTTTATATTATGTTGTCACATCTTGCCTTCATTTTGCTGGTTGGGACAACATCCACAGCACTTACTTTCTTGGGTGGCCCAAGGGAATAAACTCTTCAGAACAGTGGAACCAAAGGAAGCCCTGTTCCAGGAGGCCACATCTACTTTGTAATGAGTAATAAAGGTATGAGGGTTAACTCATATGGCTGCAGCACAAAATGAATCCAAAGGTAGTCTGGCTTGAAAGGCAGTGGAGGGAGGCACAGCTCTAGTAGAATGCCCTCAATTTTTTCCTGTAAGATGTTTATGATGAGAGCTATACGCATAAGTGATTGTGTCTGTAAGCCATTTAGACAATGTAACCTTAGAAACTGGGACTCCTTTTCTATTTTCTGCAAAGGACACAAACAGCTGGTCAGATTTCCTGAAATCCTTTGTTCTATGCAAATAAAAATGTAACTGTCTATGTACGTCCAACTGATGGGAGTTTATATTCTGCCTTATTGCCATAATTTGAAAAAAAACACTGGCAGCTCAATGGATTGATTTAGATTGGCTTCAGAACATACCTTAAGTAAGAAAGAAGGATTCGTTTTGAGGGAGCCTCTGTCTTTATTGAAAACCAAATAGGGAGGAAGAAGAGACAGAGCTTGCAATTCAGAAACTCTTCTAGCTGAAGTAATGGATATTAGAAAAAGAGTCTTCCAAGATAAAAAATTTAAGGGACAAGAAGAAGCTATTTCAAAAGGGGGCAATATCAAGGAGGCTAATAATAAATTTAGATCCCATGGTGATGGAGGTTCTTTGACAGGAGGTCTTATAAGGAATGTGCCCCTTAAAAAGGCTTTGCACAATCTGTGAGACATAATGTTTAAACCCTTGATGCCTATGTGAAAGTCAGAAATAGCAGCCAGCTGAACTCAAACAGTGGCGGCTACCATCCCTTGATTAAAAATGTCCATCAGAAATTCCAGGAGGGCTGAAATCTGAGCTGTGAGAGGGTCCAAGTGGCTTTTATTAGCCCAAAAGGAAAATCTCTTCCACTTACTCGCATTAAAGTTTTCTTGTAGTACTTTTGTGTCAAGACACTAGAATGTGTCTCACAACTGGGGATAATTCTGGAAGCCTGGCTAAGACTAGAAGTGGAGTAACCAAGCTGTCAGCTTGAGAGTTTGGCTGGTGAGATGGAGAGTCCTGGACTGATGAGTTAAGAGATCCAGCACTGGGTCCAGGATCCAAGGGTCTTCCTGTAGATAAGGCCATAGGAAGGGGAACCATATCTGATGAGGCCAGTAAGCAGCACTGAGAATTATTTTGCGACTCAACAGTTTTGCTTTTGAATTACCTTCGGTATGAGGGGAAATGGTGGAAAGGCATAAAGTCGTCCCAGTGGACAAGTGCATCCCTGGGTGACTCCCCCGGAGGGGGCTTAAAGCAAAAAAGATGCTGCATTTGGCATTGATGGATGTGGCAAAGAGATCGCAGCATGGCTGGCCCCACTTGAGAAAAACATTGCTCGCAACTTCCTGATTCAGGGACCACTCTAGTGGCATTAAAATTGCCCTGCACAGCTTGTCTATTATGTTCGACTTCCCTGGAATATGCGCCGCAATGAGAAAGCATTGAAAAGAAAAGTACAGTTTTGTACCTACCATAAATGTAGATGTTCGAGTGTTCACACTGCTGCAGTCATCACACTTGGGTTATCTGCCGTCAGGTGGTCCCGCAGTCGGCCCGAGTTCCAAAGTCTTGGTCCGGCATTGGTTGCTGTCGCTTCTTCCCTGATGTCAGTGCGACAGGGGAATAAAAGAGGCAGCCGACACCATTTTCTTCAGTTTTTCTTGCCCCAGATGTCAGGTGCCCCCAAATAGGAAGGCAATACATAATCCTTAGTAAAATACATAAGTAGAAAACAATAGCTACAGCTGTAAGCAAATACACCATATAGAAATACATCTTAGACATTGCATAAACAGGGAGCTATAGATAAAACCCAGGTAAGAAGAGGGGAAGGTAGGAGGGTAACCTGGACTGCAGCAGTGTGAACACTCGAACATCTACATTTATGGTAGATACAAAACTGTACTAGGTTCATCATGTTACACTGCTGCAGTCATCACACTTGGGTTGAATCCCAAAGCGAAGGCTGAGCTGTTGGTACTAAACAGGGTTTGGAGAAGCTAGTAGGCCCTGCAAAACTGCAGTGGCAAAGCCAGCTCTGGTTTTTGAGTATAGAGGTAAGTGGTAGTGCTTGGTGAAGGTGTGCACTGAACTCCAAGTTGCAGCTTCCAAAATATCCTTGGTTGGTACCCCTCAGAGGAAGGCTGCTGATGTTGCTGTAGCCCTGGTGGAATGAGGCCTAATGTTACCAGGTACAGGTTTCCCATGGTGTGTGTAGCAGAAACGGATACAATGTCCGATCCATTTTGAAATGGTCTGTTTTGATATAGGCTTTCCTTGAGATCCTGCAGCATAGGATACAAAGAGCTGATCAGATTTTCTGAAAACTTTTGTTTTATACAAGTAGAAACGTAATTGCCTGTGAATGTCCAAAGAGTGTAGGAGCCTTTCCCCTTTATTCTGGGGGTTTGGATAAAAGGTGGGTAAATGAATTGTTTGGTTTAAAGCCACACTGGATACTACCTTTGGCATAAAGGAAGGGTTAGTTCGTAAAGAGACTCTGTCTTGATGAAAAATGATGAAAGGCTCCACTGCCATTAGGGCCTGTAGCTCTGAGACTCTTCGTGCTGAAGTTATTGCTAGCAGCAGGGCAGTTTTCCATGATAAAAATTGTAAATCAGCTGAAAAAGCTGGCTCGAATGGCGGTAGTGTAAGTTTTACCAAAACAAAATTGAGGTCCCAAGTTGGTGTTGGTGCTTTTCGGGGTGGTCTTATGTTCTTAGCCCCTCTGAGGTACTACCTTAATAATGGATGTGAAAAAATAAGAGGATCCGTGTTGTAATGAACTGAAATAGCTGAAGCGTGGATCTTTATAGATGAAAAGGAAAGACCTTTGTGCAACATCTCAGTTAAATATTGCAGAATCTGAGGAATATTTGGGACAAGAGGATTTTGGCCTTTAGCCTGGTTCTAGGCGCAGAATCTTTTCCATTTGTCTGAGTAGGTTTTCCTGGTGCTGGGTCTCCTGGCCTCCAGAATGACATCCATAACAGCTGTAGAGAGAAGTGTTGATTGGTTGTTTAGATAATCTGCCATGCAGCCAGATTTAAAGTCTTGAGCTGGCTGTGTAGAATCTGATTGTTTTGCTGAGTCAGCAGGTGAGGAATTTGAGGTAAAATCCATGGTGGGCCTTGAGCCATGTTCCTTAATATTGGATACCAGTGTTGGCGTGGCCAGTCAGGAGCAATGAGCATCATTTGTGGCCTCTCTAATCTGGCTTTTAGCAGCACCTTAGCCAGAAGAGGCAGTGAAGGAAAGGCATACACTGTTAGTGTTTTCCAACTGAATGAGAGGGCGTCCACTTTCCAAGCTAGTGTGTGGTATGTCCTTGTGCAAAACTTTTGCAGTTGGCAGTTTTGGGGGGAGGCAAACAGCTCTATGTCTGTGCTCCCCCATTTTTGAGTTATCATTGTGAATACTTGTGGGTCTAATTTCCACTCGTGAGGATCCATGATATTTCTGCTTAGTTTGCCAATGTATTTTTCTTTCCTGGCACGAATTGTGCTTGTAGTTGAACTTGGTAGGTCAGTGCTGTGTTCCACAAGGTCAATGCTTGCCTGCATAGGGGGTAGGAATGTGTGCCCCCTTGTTTGTTTATGTACCACAACACTGTGGTGTTGTCCGTCTTTATTAGAAGTTGTCCTCGATGTAGGAGGTCCTTGAAAGCTGTTAGGGCATTTTGTACAGCTAGCATCTCTTTTTGATTGATGTGGAGATGTATTTGCTCTGCAGACCATTTGCCCTGAATACACTGTCCTGCCATGTGTGCTCCCCAGGCATAATCCAATGCATCTGTTGTCATTGTTTGCCTGGCTGTGGGCAAGGTGAAAGGCTGACCCTTGTTGAGGTGACATGCCTGAGCCCACCACTGAAACTCCTGTTGAAGGCAGGGAATTAGTGGTATTATTGTTTCCAAGCTGTGGCGGTGTTGAGTCCATACGCTTTTCAGGTACCATTGTAATTTCCTCATATGCAGTTTGGCATATGGTATTAGTAGTATGGAAGATGCCACGAATCTCAAGGCCTGCAGAATGTTTCTTGCAGGGATTTGGGACTTTGTTGCCATCATTTTGAAGTATTGAGTCAGTTGACCTTGCTTGTCTGGCGTGAGATAAGCCATCTGGGCCGTTGTATTTAAGCTGGCACCCAGGAATATTATGTCTTGTGAGGGCACTAGTTTTGACTTCTTTTCGTTTACTGTGTACCCTAGGCAACTTAGTAGGTTTTTTACAAACGCCAGATGTTTTAAAAGAATGCCCTTGCTGTCTGCTTGAATAAGGCAGTCGTCCAGGTATGGATATATTTGGATTCCTCTTTGTCTGCAGTATGCAATTACTGGTGCCAGGCATTTTGTGAAGACCCTGGATGCAGTAGATAAGCCAAAGGGCAGTGCAGAGAATTGGTAATGAGTTGTACCTGCTATAAATCGGAGGTAGCTTCTGCAATTTTGTCTGATAGGGACATGCAGGTATGCCTTCTTGAGGTCCAATGTTACTAGCCAAGCCTTCTTGCCCAGCATGGGAAGAAGTTGCTGTAGTGTGAGCATCTTGAATTTGGGTACTTCCAGGTATATGTTTAGAAGTGAAAGGTCCAGAATGGGTCTCCAGACTGTCCTTTCAGGGAACCAGAAAGAGTCTTGAGTAAAATCCTTGTCCTTGCTCCTGTGTAGGAACTTGTTGAATGGCTCTCATGTCCATGAGTCCTGTAATTTGTCTTTGAGCCTCTGCCCGTTGATTTGATGGCAGCTTTGGCATTCCTTTTATCCTTGGTAAAGTGTGAAAGTGGATCCTGTATCCTTGAGTTACAATATTTAGGACCCATTTGTCATTTGTGATGATGTGCCAACTGTCTGCAAAAAGTGCTAGTTTTCCTCCCAAGGGAGCTGCCAAGAGTGATTTGCTTGGCAGTCTGAGGGGTAGGTCATTGTGATTATCTTCTGATAGTTTGAGACCTGTCTTCTCCTCCTTTCTGGGTTGTGGCACTCCATTGTCGTGGCTTGTAAGAGCCTTGTGGCTGACTTCTGCCCCTTGGGCGTCTGTATTTGCCCCTCTGTGGTCTGTCAGAAGTTGGAAAGGCAACTTTTTGTACTCACTTGAAAAAGCTCAGGATTATCCTGAGTGAAAGCGCTTGTGTTTATTTCTTCTTGGACCTACTTGAATAAAAGATTTTCGCATTTCACATCAGCTTTTGTTTTTTGGTCCTGGTGGCTGTGGAGTCGTGTTACTTGGATTTCTGGCATTTTTTGGATCTTAGAAGTTGGAAAGGACCAGTTTTTGGTTGGCCAATTTCTGCTGAAACGAGGGGGTTGGACCTGTAAAAAATCCTTGACAGTCTGCATAGATTTTGCCTTATCCTCCATTTTCTTTAAAACCTCTTCTGCTTTCACACCAAATAAAACATCCTGCTGTAAGGGTGCATCCAATAACTTTGCTTTAACATGATCAGGTAAAGTTTGTTCTTTTAACCAAACATGCCTACAAATGACAGACCCTGTTACAGCTGCCCTGCAAGAAGCTTCCAGTGAATCAAATCCACATTGCAAAGTATGTTTTCCCACTTGTTCTGTGCATGTAACAAATCGTGCATTTCCTTATAATCAGGCTGCTCTGTATGTGTGCTCATTTTTTGTTTTAATTGAGACATCAAATATTGTTGATATTTCAGCATGTGAAACTGGCAATTTAAGGCCCTCATAGCTAGAGTAGCTGAGGTATATACTTTCTTTCCCCATCTGTCTAGTGCTCTAGAATCCCTTTCAGACAGTACAGGATTTTTAGCAATAGAGGCCTTAACCACTTTGGAACCCTGGAAAATGATTTCTGGGTCAGCAACAGGGCTTTTATATAGGATTTTATGTGAGTCAGGGACTCTGTAGTATCTGTCTGGTTTGGCTGGTGCAGGAAGTAATGAATCTGGGTTAAGGCTAGATTCTGAATAAACATCATCCACAATGCCTAACACAGGTGGAATAGCAAGGGGTCTGTGCTGGGGTAGTAAGAGGAACTCTCTGAGCCTTTTCTTAGAATCAGAGTAATCCTGGCCTTCCCAGTGGAAATGTTCCCTCATGGTATGTAAAATTTCCCCAAAAGAGTAGTCTTCTGGGGGAGATGCTGAAGGAATAGACTCTTCAGCATCAGAGTCTTCATAAGGGGGAAAAAAAGAGTACTCCTGTTCCTCAGAAGAATCTGAGGTAATGGAAACCTGGTCAGAGGAAGCGTAGTCCTCCTCCTGTCTAGGCCTTTTGTCAGGTGGGGGATGGGAACCCCTGATTAGGGTAATTAAGTCTTCGGCCATCTTAAGCATCTGTTTCTTAGCCATGGGGCCTTGCACTGGAGACTGCTGCACAGGCTTCCTTACTTTTAATGGAGTTTTCAGTTTTGCAAAGGATTTAATAGTAAGTGTAGTCGGTCTAAAGACACCTTCAGCAACTGACGGCCTTTCAACTGCACCGGAATCCCCATCAGCCATGGAGTCGGAAGGGCCTAACGATAAAGGCTCTAGAGGCCCTGCAATTTCCGCTTGGGAGTCGGATGCAGACTGGGGTTCTAAATCAGCAGTCGTCAGGGGCTGCGTAGGCACCTCACTGAAAACCGGAGAACCGGTGACTGGCCTAGCAGAGGCCTTGGTGTCTGGTTTGGGTCTCGGCTGCCTGTCCTTATCTTTGCGCTTTTTATGCATCCCAGTCGTCGGGTGCTCCGACGGCATGGTATAATTACATTTTCTACCAAAATAATGTCGGGCGAAATCAAACTGACGTTTAACAGTTCATTTGTTAAACCTAGCACAAAACCGACAACCTGTGACGTCGTGGTCTGGGCCTAGGCAAGGGATACAATAAGAATGAAAATCCTTATGAGGTATTTGCTTCCCACAAGAAATGCAATTATTAACTTTTGCTGACATTGGACTGAGGCAAGAAAAGGTTCCCCAACGAGGTACTTAGCTTTATTGAAGACTTCGGTCTGAAATTCGATTTGAAAATCTCAGGAGTAGGCTGACCGGCACCTGCGAACTGCTTCTGCTTCGGGCACCACGCTGCAAGAAAGACTGAAAAAAATGGCGTCGGCTACCTCTTTTATTCCCCTGTCGGAATGACGTCAGGGAAGAAGCGACAGCAACCGACACCGGACCAAGACTTTGGAACTCGGGCCAACTGAGGGACCGCCTGACGGCAGATAACCCAAGTGTGATGACTGCAGCAGTGTAACACGATGAACATCTGTCCACTGCCAAACTCTGTGGGCCTCTCGACATAGGGGGTAGGATCTGGTTCCACCTTGTTTGTTGATGTACCACACCACTGACATGCTGTCTGATTGAATTGCAATTGTCCCCAAAGGAAGAGAGTTTTGGAATGCTTGCAACGCCATGAGCACTGCTCTCATCTCCAGGACATTGATGTGCAAATGGTATTCATGTTCCTGCCAAGTCCCTTGGACAGTCTGTCCCAGATAATGCCCTCCCACCTGATCTGGGAAGCGCCCCTGGTCACTGTAGCTACTGGTTTGGGGAGAACAAACAGTCTGCTTATTGTCACCTGTGTAGACTGAATCCACCAACGAAGATCTTTTTTGCATGTGTTGGTTATCAAACGTTTGTGAGACATGGGCAACTCCTGCATGGACCACTGAGTGAAGAGAAGCCATTGTAGTATTCTCATGTGTAGGCGGGCTAGGGGAACCAAGGTTATTGCTGCTGCCATTGAACCTAGAACCTTGAGTACAAACCTCACCAGAACTTTATTTTTTCTCTCAACAAGACTGACAGCTGACGGCGTAATGTTAGGACTCTTTCTGCAGGCAGTTTTGCTGTCATTTTGTATTTAGATCTGCTCCTATAAAAGTAATATGTCGAGAAGGCAACAAGGCAGATTTTTCTAAATTGGCTGTAATGCCTAACTCTGAGCAGAGATGGATTGTAGTGTCCCTCGCTTTGATGAGTAGATGCTCGGTGGTGGCAGTCAGGAGCCAGTTGTCTAAGTATGGAAACACCTGGAATCCCAGATGCCTCAGGTGAGCAGTGACTACTATAATGCATTTGGGTGAACACCCTGGGGGCTGTGGTGAGACTAAAAGGCAGAGCTCTGAACTAGTAATGAGAGGCTCCCAGCCAGAAGCGTAGATATCTCCTGGAGCGCCTGTTCATTTTGATGGGATAGTACACATCCTGGAGATCTATCAAGCACATCCAATTGTCCTTTCCCAGAAAGGGAAGTATGGACTGCAATGTTACCATCCAAAATTTTGCTTTATTTACTGATTTGTTTAGTCTGCTGAGGTACAATATTGGTCTCCAGTTCCCTGTCTTCTTTGGGACTAAAATGAATCTTGAGTAAATTCCGGATACTGATTGGTCTGTGGAGACTTTTTGGATGGCTTTTTTTTCCTAGCAACCTTTGGATTTCTAGGGTTGCTTGATCCCTCTGACTGGGTGGTATGTCTGGGATGGATTTTTGCAGATGGGGTGGATGAGAGAAAGGAATGTTGTATCCCCTGGATATGATAGACTGTACCCATCTGTCTTTGGTGATGTTTTGATAGGCTTCTGGGTACAGTGATAGTTTTCCCCCAACTGCCTCCAGAGGTGGACAGGCAGGCCTCCTTTCAGGAGTGCTGGAAGGGCCTACCAGAGAACGTTATCTCTGTCGCCCTGGTTCTGCAGACCCCCTCTGCAATGAGGATGGCATATTGCATTATTATTTCCCCTTCTGACCCTAGGTGAAAATTTGCCACGTGCATCAGGCAAAGCTCCTTGTGATTTCTGGAACCACATATTTCCACCCTTCTGACCATTGGGGTAAGGTCTAGTAGGGATGGAAGAACACACTCCCATGGCAGACAGAGTTTTGCCCTCCTGTTCGCACTTGTTGAGTGTTTCTTTAACTTCTGGCCTGCACAAGGATGAGCCATCAAAAGGGGTGTTAGTAAAGGAAGACTTGAAGGGTTCAAGAAAGTCGCAAAGCTGCATCCAGGAATGACTCCTCAGAGCAATTCCTCTGCCTGCTGCCCTACTCGCTCCATCAGCCGCATACAAAATCAGGAGCATGGAGGAGTTTGCTATGGAAGTTAAGGCTGCAAGTTGAGTGTTTACCATCTCCAGAAGCGCCTCAGCTGTCGCACCTTGGAGGGAATCTCCTAGCTCCATGAGGAGATCCCTCTGAAGTCTGGTGAAATGAGAAAGATAATTTAGCGACCTCAGGGTAAATGCTGCTGAGGAAAACATATGCTTCCCATATCTGTCCATCATTCGAGATTCTTTATTCAGAGATGGAAAGACGAAGTTTCAGCTAATTTCTTTGTGGTGGTCACTGCCACCACCACAGCAACTTTATTCAGTGGATTGACAGACAAAAAAGTTTCAGCAAATTTCTTCTTCGTGGCCACCGCCACCACCACAGCATCTACCGGAACACCTTTTGTAAGAAACTGCTTGTCCTTGGGGGCAGTGATAAAATTATTTGGCCTCCTTGAACAGGGTCCACCGTCTCTGGAGAGCCCCATGCCTTCTGACTGACTACCCCCAGTAGTTTGTCAAAAGGCAGAGACACCCAAGAGGTGGAGGGTCTAGAGCCAAATGTCTCTAGGTAAACACACTCATCCTCAGAAGGGGACTGGGACTTCCATTCATCCTGCTGTTTAAGGATCTCTAAGATGTCTGAAAATTAGATATCCTCAGAGGGTGAACATGGAGACCCTTCTGAATCCTCTAAGTCTGTGTCAGATGGGACAGACTCAGGGGAGTCTATACACCTCCTCTTGCATGTATGCTTCTGAGGAATATCCTCAGAGGGGTGCTCTGGGGAGGACTCGGAAGAAAGTGTCTCAACTGCAGGGGTAACCTGAGGCATGAGCTCCCTGCGCCTGGTCTGGAGGGGTGGAGTGGAGGATGACACTGGCACCCGTGGGGGAAGAGTGACTGGAGCGGAGAGTGGAGCAGACTCGGGGGAAAGAACACTCCTCATCACCTCAAAGGCACCTCGATCCCGGCCCGAGAGAGACTCCCGCTCTGAGGAACCAGGAGATCTCTCCCACACCAAGGATGAGGGCTCCAAGGCAGATGTTGGTGCTGAACTCACCTGCGACAAAGCTCCGACTGGGAGAGCCAGGTCTGACAAGGGCCTGAGCTGACTCTCCCCTCTAGAACTGATGGGTGAGTGTCGGCTCTCAGAGCCTTCAATGGAAGCGATCGGAGCAGACATCAGTACCGAGACTCCAGAAGCGGCTCTCGGAACTGACGGTTCCACCACTATGACCTCTAGACACTCTGGCTCCGAACTCGACTGAGTCAGAGGAGGAACAGCTGGTACAGACAACACGGACTTCGGCTCCACATCCTTTTGGGCTAGGCTGGATAGAATTTTGGCCAGGGTCAGTGTCCTAAGCAACCTCTTCACAACCCTCTCCACGTCATCATCCGATAAATTCTTGGATGATTTGGAGGAGTACACTGAAGACTTGTGGCTACCTGCCACGGACTGTAGTAAAGGGGATTGCGGCACTGAGTGTACAGGCTCCAAAGGTGGAGACTGGTCCCTCTTTTTTCTCCTGGACATCTCCGAAGTAGCTGATGGAGCCAACAGAGATTTCTCCTTCTCAGATCTGACAACCTTTGGATCCGAGACAATAGTAGTAGGGGTAGATTTTTGTGTCCGTTCCGAAGTCGGAGCCGACAAAGATTTTGAAGAAGATGATTTTGAAGTGGTTGGCTGTTGTATGGTCTGCTCAAAAAGTTCTTTAAGAAGCTTCTTGCACTCCTGTAGGACTCTTGCACTAAACCCATGGCAAACGGAACAAGAGTCCTGCAGGTGCACTGCCCCTAGACAACAGAAGCAGCTAGTATGTCCATCTGTTATGGACATCTTAAGCGTACAGAAATCGCATTTTTTTAAAACCTGAGTGCTTTTCCTTAGACATACTGAAACCAAAAAAATGAACAGGAAAGTCAACACAGAACACAACGGTCAGACAAATAAGAAATATAATTTTTTTTTTTTTTTTTTTAGTAGGGATAGAGAAACAGGAGGAGGGCATGAGAAGTGTCTCTAACTAAAAGAATGTGCTCTTCAAACCAGAGAGACATCTCTAACTTAAATGACGCTCCTGGAGGAAACAGACAACTGCGGGAAAGGAGGAAACAAGCCCTCTAACTTAAATGGGCTGAACAAATACAAACAGCTCTCTAATCCTCTAAGATGGAAAAGGGGCACACAAAAAACACACAGGCCTTGCGAAGGAAACGATGGCCAACAAAGAACACAGGCAAAATGGAAAACGGACAATATAGGGATAACTAACTCTAAGAAGGAAAATAACCTCACTAATTAAAGTAATCAAAAAACTGTTGAAATAGCAGTCCAAGAACGATAAATATTTGTACTCAGCCTGAGCCAGCACAGAGGAATCCCGAAGCTTCAAGCGGCAAACAAGATCTGGGTATCTGTCACTAGGCTTCATGGGATAGAGTGCAGCCTCGAGCCAGCAAAGAGCTCTCGAGCTTTAGTATAAGGCTGACTCGGAACCGTGTCGACATCTAGGAACAAAATTCAAGCAATAAACCAAATTGCTCTTTCTGTCCTAGCTTACAGTTTTGGAGTGATTGACTGGCCCCAAAAGGTGCGAGACAGATTAGACAGGAAAACAAGAAGGATGCTTCATGTTCATCAAATGATTTACAAAAATCAGTGCATACCATGATTATATATTCCCCATTCTGAAGGAGGTATGGGCCTCCTTGAAATTGAATTCATGTGTAGATCTGCAATCATGGGACTGCTTATACATCTGTGGACCTCACAAGACCCAAATGAAGTGAAAGTTTTGAAACATGAGGATAATAAATCTAAGATGACTTCCGTGCTTAGTCTAGCAGAAGCATATAGGTGTCAAGCGGGAATGGAAATCAAACCAGAAGTAGATAAAAATAAGGCAGCAACTGAATGTGACAAAAAAAAAAAAAAAAAAAAAAAAAAAAAAAAAAAAGAAACAAAAGAAAGAATATAAGTTGGAAGAATCAGATGAGAAGTCAAGAAATGTGGAAAATGCATAAATATAGTTGCAAGTATACAAATCTCCTGGAAGAACCATGTGTTGATCAGAATCGAATGCAGGAAAGGTTAAGAAGAGGCAAACTCAAACCAACAGATGAAAGGTTAATACTGGCAGCCCAAGATAGTGGGCTACGTACATGTTGATTTACAAAGTCCATTGAACATGTGGGAGAAACAAATGTAGGTTTTGTACAACTGAATTGGAAACAGTCACACACTTTGTTGCTGGTTGTGACATACTAATGGCAGAAGGACTGTATACCGAAAGGCATAACAATGTGGCAAGACTGTTGCACTGGGCATTGTGCAAACATTATGGTATTGAAGTGGCTAAAAAACACTGGAAACATGAGTCACAAAGCATCACAGAAAATTATGAAGTCTATATCACATGGGATCACCCATTACCAACAGTCCAAAAGACAGATGCGAGAAAAACAGTTATAGTGGTCCATGAAAAGAAAACAAAAGTAGTATTGAATATTGAAATTGCTACACCCAGTGACTGCACTGTCTTGCATTTTGAGACACAAAGTCATAAAATATCAGGATTTGCAGGCAGAAATGAGAGCAATCTAGAAAAAAGATACCCAGAAAGAATCTACAATCATACTTAGATATGTTACCAGCACATGTCACTCTATACGAATTGCTAAAGGAGTCATTACTGGGCACATTGCTGGTGCTGCGAACAGCACTTCTGGCTGACATCAAAGACTGAAACAATACTAATTTCATGAACTTTAATTGTACTTTGACTTAGGAATGGGGTCCATTCCCAACATGGTACTAGAAACCCAAAAAACTTTAAGAAATTAAAAAGTAGAGCTGAAGTTAAGCTGTTGATCAGTGTGCAGCCATCTTTGAAAGTCCTATCTTTTGGTGAATCTTGGAGGTAAGTAAACATTGTAGATTAGTCATCATGTCCCCCCACAATCAGCCATTAAAGCACAGTAATCATTCCCTGTTTCTCATTGCATGTATTCTTTGAAAATCCATATATATTTCAGAGTCATTTTTTCTCTGACCAATATGTTCACGTTTGAATTTTTTTTCTATCTTGTTTCTTACTTCACAAAATTAAACCTCATGTTTGAGGTATGTATCTCACTCAGTTTAGCTGTGTCACATCTGTATCTCTCATGCACTTACTGATTTCAGTACAGTTTGCTATCTACATGGTTTCTCTCAAATAATTACCACTCTTACCAGAATCCATAAACCAAGTAATAAAGGTACCACCTTAGACTGGATCCTTCTCAATAGCCATCTTACTACTTATAAACCAGAAATCCTTCCTGACGATATTAGTGACCACATGATAACCTATGTTATTAGGCAGAAAACACATTGTCCTAATTTCCATAATATTATAACCTGCCGCTCCAAAAAATTCTTCAATCCCCAATCCTTCCAAAATGAACTTAAAGCATGTGATTGGTCTCCTATGCTAAACCTCCAACTAGATAAAGCAGTAACCTTTTTCAATACAAAATTCATACAAATCTTAAACTCCCATGCCCCGATTAGATCCTCCCGCCTAAAGACCAAAATTGCCCCCTGGCTAACGAAGGAAACTAGACAAAAGATCCACCTCCGAAATAAAATTTGGAACAAATGGAGAGCTTCTAAAAGTCCATCAGATCACCTTTATTTCAAACAATTAAGAAATGCCACCAAGAAAGACATTCTCAGAGATAAAAAAGACTATTACTCTAAACTCCTTCAATCCCAAAAAGCACAACCTCAAAAATTCTGGTCAGGCATTAACAAACTACTTCAACAGGCATTAACAAACTACTTCAACCAGGACACTCAAACTCCTTCACCTTCTGGATTCCAAAATAACTCCAACCAGATTCCAGATGCTTTCAATAACTATTTTACTGAAGCCATTCTAAACCTTGCAAATTCTATACCACCAAGCACCACATTGCCTCTTAACACCCCTAATCCTACAACTCCTACTTTTCATTTACAACCTGTTCCTACATCCCTCATTTCTAAATTCCTTCAAAAACTCAAACCCTGCACCCCATCTGCTGATTGTCTTCCAGCAGAATACCTACAAATAGCAGCTAAAGCCATTGCCTACCCCATCTCCATCCTTATAAACAGAACTATCTCTGAAAGCAAAATCCCATCCATATGGAAAGTTTCCCACATTATCCCCCTGCAAAAAGGCGGCTCATCTACTGAGCTATCAAATTTTAGGCCTATAGCCTTACTCTCACCCATTGCTAAAATAATGGAGAAATGCATACATAGACAGCTACTTGACCACCTTATGCACAATAATCTGCTTGCCAATTGCCAACATGGCTTTAGATCATTCAACAGCACTACTACTGCTCTACTATCCTTCACCAACTCTATTAATGAAAATCGCAACAACAATACTTTCTCTTCGGCCCTATTTTTAGACCTCTCTAAGGCCTTCGATATGGTGAATTACAACTTACTCATTGAAATCCTAAAAGCCCAATCACTTGACTCACAATCACTTCTTTGGTTTAAATCCTATCTTGAAAACAGACAGCAGGCTGTCCTTTGGAATAATACCCTTTCTTCTTCCCTCCCAGTGACAATCGGTGTACCTCAAGGCTCTATTTTAGGTCCTCTTCTCTTCTCATTATTTATTAACAATCTACATACCAATATTCCACAAGCCACTTGCATCCAATATGCAGATGACTCGACATTAATTAGTTCTGCCAAATCCATTCACTCTCTCCAACTCCAAACCCAATCAGTATTAAACACTGTTGAAAAATGGTTCATGCAACACTGCCTCCTTCTGAACCCCAAAAAAACAAAGCTACTACTCTTTGCTCCTACTCCTAAGTCGTCTATCCCTAACTTCACAGTAACCTCTAGCAATGGCACTAATATAGTCCCTGATACCTCTACCCGCTTACTGGGAGTTACAATTGACAACTCCCTTAGCTTCGATGAACACATTAATACAACAATAAAAAGTGTCAACAAAAAATTAGGCACTCTCTATAGAATCAAGCCCTTCCTTACCCCTCCAGCCAGAATTACTCTTGCACAGACCCACCTTTCCTCTACCCTCTTCTATGCTTCTGCTATTTATACTAATCGATCTAGAAATAACATGAATAAACTTTCCACCTGTTATAACAACATAGCTAGATTTGCTACCTGTTCCCCCTATAGAACTCACCACTGTCATAACATCAAACAATTGGGATGGCTTGAACTGCATAATAAGCTACTCTATCAGCAACTTGTGATAACCCAAAAATCCTCTATCACCCCAATAATACACCAATCCTCACTAATCTAATCGCCCCCTACAAAAATCTCCCTACACTTCGCTCAGCTAGCAAACCTCTAGTTTCTAATGTCAAACCAAACAACAAAGCAGGGGACTCGCTCTTTTCCAACACAGTAGGAAAAAGCTGGAATCAACTTCCAACTGAACAGTCTTCACTTGCCTCCACACATCTATTCAAAAAGCACCTTAAACAATATCTAAAGAATCATTGGCTTTGTCCCTGCTCCAACCCTGACTGATTATACACAATATACAAAACTTTCATAACTAAACTTGGTTCCTATTGCTCTTGCCACTATAGTGTATACTTCCCTGATAACAGTGAACTTCTACTCTCATCTGATAAAAAGAAAAAAAAAAAGTCTTACTTCTTTTTTTATGAGTATCCCTTACGAAAATTGTTACTAAGTGTTTTTATTTCATGTCATTTTTTATTGTATCTAACAATTTTTTTGTAAACTTGTCTACTGTTATATTGCATACTTGTCTTTGTAACTTGTAGGAGCTTTTCTCCCCGGGCCTCTACTGAAAATGGACATGTATCCAGTTAGACTAGCCCGGTCAACAAATGTAAAATAAAATAAATAAATAAAATAGCTTAAACAAAACTGCCTTATGCAGAGTATACTAGCAGAACACAAGTTCAAATATGACCAGTGTATACTCAGCACATCAGTTCAACTGTGTTTGGATTTCCTCATCAGACATCTCCAGCTTGGCACAATTCTGATTTTTTTTTCTTTTTAAGGGCTAATGTGGCAACAGCTGGCTGCCAACCTGAATCCTTCACTTTACTCTAAGCTGACTTCCTTTAGTAGTATTAAAGTGCGTTGTCAACAGTCTGTTCTTTTCTGTTCTGTTTCTCTAAATTGCACAATCTGTGCTTTCACAGACTTGGGTGGGGTTTTGCGGCAGAAGAGATTACCTTCATTTTTTGTTCACTTCATTGGTCTACTGCACACTTGAGAAGTCCGTTCATTTTCTTCCAAATTTCCATCTTTCAGCTTTTTCATTGTCAAGCTATGCCAACTAAAGATGTTACCGGATTCCTTGATTGACAGCTTTCCTACAACACGAAAGACACCTGAATGTTTTATGGGTTTGAGACTGGTACTGATAACTAAGCTGGAAATCCATTTGGGATGCACCTGTAGTGTCTTCTTAAAGCCTGTGCTTTCTTTGTGACAAATGCTGTGGTGACAGTAGAACTGGTTGTTTGACAGCTGTCAAACTTTGATGTGAACTTTGCTTTTAACAACTGAGTCAAATCTTTGAGATACTGTTTGAGCAGTTTACCTTCAGAACTGCACAGCTAATGTCAGAAATCACCACAGAGGAATTTGACAGTGACCGATGGCATTGTTTCCCCTCATCCTTATGAATTATTCACAGTTTCTTTTGTGGTAACTTTTCACTTTTTATAGTTTCTCACTATGGCACTTTTTGCAGATCAACTGACTGGATTAGGTAATATGAAGTCACAGATTTTTTTTTACTTTTATCATATGTAACTAAATTGTATCACCTATTTTATATGTTGTCTCACCTGACCTATGAGCTATATAACAGTTGCTATATTTTGATAGTAGCATCTAAACCTTGTAACTTTAACCGCATAGTGTGTGGTCACTATTTGTGTTTTACATTACTGTTTTTTTTTTTTTAGTTCATTTTCATTTTACTTAATTTAATGGGTTTTCATTCACTTCACTTTACGTATTGCAATTACTCACTAGTTTGTTTGATGCTTAGGATTAAGAACCACAAGTTATGTACTTTGCAGAATGATAACTGTGTAGGACCAGATCCACCTTCCTCTACTCATATGACTCGAGGTCAGCAGGACTCCTCTGCTTAGCTTCTAAAACATTTCCAGGTCACCAAGCTCCTCCGCTTTACTCATAATCCTGTGTATGCATATGGTCCCTTTTCTTCATCTCTGTAAGCATTTGCTGCAGTAGAGCAAGCAAGAGGAAAACCCATAAAGCAAGCAAGTCTCTTCAAAGAACTTTCCAATCAAACAGAAAAGCAGAAAAGAAAGAAGGTGTGATGTAGAGAAAGATGGATCTGGTCCTACACATCTATCATTATAAGAACATAACTTTTTTTATGTGAAAGGACTAGTCCATCTTCTACTACTCACAGAACAAACTTCTGAACTTATCATGGTAGGTGGCTCCTAAAAAAAAATTCCTTGAAAGATAGCACAGAAAGAAATCACTGGACCTTAAATGGTAATTACATAATTATCAAAAACATTAGATCCTTTCATCCTCGTCCACTACCTATAACTGATGGGTTTTTAGTCCACTTACAGATCTAAGTGGACAAAACTAGTCCTTCAGTCTTGATCTCCTCTAAATTTTTGTTTCTCATTATGCAGTGTGTGAAAGTCCCTCAGATTGAGTTAGTCGCTAAACAAAAAGCTAGTTTCCTTCATTCTACTTAAAGAGCAATGAACCTTGTGATCCTTCATAGATATAACTGGAAGGGGGAAAGAGGGAGGGTTGCGTATTGGATACACAAGGATGAAAGGATCTAGTTTTAATGTATGTATGTAACTCTTTCTTGCTCTGTTTCCCATTTATGCACCATGTGGTACATCAGGCAACGAGCACCTATGTATACAACAACCATATCTTATTCTCAACATCTGTCCAATCCGACTGATGGTTCAGAATCCCCAGATACTGAAACACTTGGGTGGTATCACAACAAAAGACTTTTCAGGAAAGAGACTCCAAAGGAAGCCCCTTGACCTAGAGATTAGATTTAATTTGTAGACCAAGTTGCCACAACACAAATATCACTGATAAAAGAATTCATGAAGAAGGCTGTAGAAGTAACTGCAGCTCTTACATAACATGCCTTTTGCCTGTTTTGCAATAGTCAATTACAGCTAAAATAAACTTAGGAAATGCAGTCAGGAAACCACCTGGACATAGAGACTTTGG
Source organism: Protopterus annectens (assembly GCF_019279795.1). Taxonomy (NCBI): domain Eukaryota; kingdom Metazoa; phylum Chordata; order Ceratodontiformes; family Protopteridae; genus Protopterus; species Protopterus annectens. The sequence goes on along the minus strand of NC_056748.1, from coordinate 75,118,359 downwards.
AAGCTTTCCAAATTAGTCTATTGAGTAAAGGAAAAAAATAGTTGAGAATCTTTTCTGACTGGTTTGCTGTAGTGCAAATAAAATCACACTTGCATATGAAAGCCCAGAGAATAGAGAATGTACTCACCCATTAGTATGATTAGGCAAGAATACTGGTATTTGGATGGGCTGATTAAAATTTGTCTCAGATGCCACCTTAGGAAGAAAGTAGGGGTTAATATGCAGGGAAACTGTCTCTGTGAAAAATCAGATATGGGTGAACTACAGACAACCCATGCAACTCCAAAACTCTTCTGGCTGAAGTTATGGCCACCAAAAATAAGGTTTTCTAAGACATAAACTTGAGAGTGATAGAAGAAGATGATTCAAAGGAATGCTTTACCAATGTTTCCAGAACAAAAGTAAGGTCCCAGTGTAGTACTGGGTCTTTAATGGGGTCCTAAAAAGAAATATTCCTGTCAAAAAGGCTTTACAGAGCTTATAGGTATCCATCACAGAATATGGGAAATGTAGTCAATTGTACTCTCACAGTGCAAAACCTGCAGCCGGAATCAAACAAGCTCAAAACAAAGAGTGAAATGTCCAGAACGGAAATGGTAGATTAATGTTTGGAACTGATACCCAAGTTGCAAATCATTTCCATTTACTGTGGTAAATATTTTGAGCAAACTCCTTCTGGGAGGCAAATAGAATCTGAACCACTTCTTTAGACAAGGAAGAGTAACTGGCCATCAAGGGAACTGGAGTAACCAAGCAGTTAGCTTAACACTATCAATTTCTGGGGGAGTATCCCAGGTGGGTGCAACAACAGAGCCTTCCTAGGTTGCAAGAGCTAAGGATGCTCTTGATGTGAGGCATCAGCAGAAGAAAACAAACTTAACTAGGCCAGTATGGAGCAGAGAGGATATCTACTGCACTGCAACATTTTGCTTTCTGTAGGAATTTGAGTATCGGGGGGGGGGGGGGGTTAGCATACAGTAGCCAAGACGGACACTGTCCAACTAGAGCATGTCTTGGGGACTGTCCCTCCAGAGGGATCAAGACAAAGAAACTGTTGCATTTGTTGTTGGACAGTGATGCAGACAGATCACAGCATGGGTGGCCCAGTCACAGCATGGCTGGCCCCGGTGGTTGAATACGTCTTGTGCTGCTGCTGGACTGAGACACCACTAGTAAGGCATCAGAAGAGTCCTCCTGGGCATGTCTGCAAGACAGTTGTTTTTTTCTGGGAACGTGAACTGCAATTAGAAAGCACTATGAAGCGATCGCCCATTGCCACACTCATTGATTCCTGACATAATGGATAGGATCAAGTTCCCCACTGCTTGTAGATATACCATACTACCATTATGTTTATTAGTATGGATGGAGATCACACCTAGACAAAGGGAGTTGTGAAGCTCTTGCAATGCAATAACTGCTCGCATATCTAAGATACTGATGTGAAGGTTGGTCTCAACCCAAGGAGAACTGCCTTCATCTCTAAGATATTGATGCAGGTTGGATTGTAAGTATTCCAAGCACCTCAGACCCTTTTCTCCTGGAAATGCCCCTCGACCAAACCACAGGAAGGAGGAAGCATTCCATGGTGACTACTGCTATGGGAAGTGGCCTTCCAGAAAAAAACATATGGGTAATGAGCCACCACAGCAGCTGCTTCTAGCACCTGCCTGTAATCATGGTTGGAGTAGAGATAGTATCCTGAGTTGTGACCACATTGAACTCTGAACAGCCACTGGGGTACCTTCATGTGAAATAAAACAAACCTGAAGTCATTAGCCCAGGCATGTAGATGGCAAGTTGTGCAAGAGGGTAGTTGCACAAAAGAAGACTTTCACTGAAGTTCTGTAGCGCACGGACATTGTCCAGGGGAAGGGATACTATAAAGTTTACAATTTTCAGATGACATCCAAAGAACTGTACTGTCTTGAGTCACACAAAGTCTAGATTTCTCTCTGTTGCTGAATAAACCCAGGGACAGAAAAACAGAGAAAGTTATCCCTGGCCTTTACCAATGATTACTTGTTTGTGTCAACTTGGAGGCAATAGTCCAGACATGGAAATACTCCAGTTCTTCATAGTCACAGATGGATGCACTTGTTAAGCACCCAGGGGGTTGTGGTGAGACTGAAGGGCAGAGCACTGAATTGAAAAAAAGTGTAGGTATCTCCTTGAAGCCTGACCAGATTCTGAAGTCGTCTTTGGCTATAAGCAGATGAAAGCGCTTAATCTACTTTGTCAATAAAGTATTTTATCTGTTCTTTTTGGTGTGATCCTGCTTTGAACACTTGGACCTCATGTTTTGACTTTTGGCTTCAGTGTTTGGTTCCTAGTTATCTTCTTCTTCTTTCGGCTGTTCCCGTTAGGGGTCGCCACAGCAGATCAACTGTTTCCATTTCTTTCTGTCCTCTGCATCTTGCTCTGTCACACCAACCACCTGCATGTCCTCTCTCACCACATCCATAAACCCTATCTTAGGCCTTCTTCTTTTCCTGTTACCTGGCAGCTTCATCCTTAGCATCTTTTTCCCAATATACTCTGCATCCCTCCTCAGCACATGTCCAAACCAACGTAATCTTGCCTCTCTGGCTTTGTCTTCAAACATTCCAACCTGGGCTGACCCTCTAATATACTTATTCCTAATCCTGTCCATCCTCGTCACACCCAGTGCAAATCTTAACTTCTTCAACTCTGCCACGTCAAGCTCTGACTCCTGCCTTTTTGTCAATGCCACTGTCTCCAACCCATATAACATAGCCAGTCTCACTACCCTCTTGCAGGCCTTCCCTTTCACTCTTACTGGTACTCGTCTGTCACAAATCACTCCTGACACTCTTCTCCACCCACTCCATCCTGCCTGTACTCTCTTCTTCACCTCTCTTCCACACTCACCATTACTTGGAACTGTTGATCCCAAGTACTTAAACTCATCCACCTTCACCACCTCTACTCCCTGCATCCTCACCATTCCTCTATCCTCCCTCTCATTCACACACATATTCTGTCTTAGCCCTGCTGACCTTCATTCCTCTTCTCTCTAGAGCATATCTCCACCTCTCCAGGGTCTCCTCCACCTGTTCCCTACTCTCACTGCAGATCACAATGTCATCTGCAAACATCATAGTCCATGAGGACTCCTGTCTGATCTCGTCTGTCAACCTGTCCATCACCATTGCAAATAAGAAAGGGCTCAGAGCTGATCCTTGATGTAATCCCACCTCCACCTTAAACACATCCGTCACTCCCACTGCAGACCTCACCGCTGTCACACTACCCTCGTACATATCCTGTACCACTCTTACATACTTCTCTGATACTCCCTACTTCCTCATACAATACCACAACTCCTCTCTAAGCACCCTGTCATATGCTTTTTCTAAATCCACAAAGACACAGTGCAACTCCTTCTGACCTTCTCTGTACTTCACCATCAACACTCTCAGTGCAAACATTGCATCTGTAGTCCTCTTTCCTGGCATGAAACCATACTGCTGATCACTAATCATCACCTCCCTTCTAAACCTAGCTTCCACTACTCTTTCCTATAACTTCATGCTGTGACTGATCAGTTTAATCCCTCTGTAGTTACTACAGCTCTGCACATCACCCTTATTCTTAAAAATCGGTACCAAAACACTTTTTCTCCATTCCTCAGGCATCCTCTCACTTTCCAAGATTTCATTAAACAATCTAGTTAAAACCTCCACTGCCATTTCATCTAAACACCTCCATGCTTCCACAGGTATGCCATCTGGACCAACAGCCTTTCCGTTCTTCATCCTCTTCATAGCTATCCTTACTTCCTCCACTGCACTTCATGATTCACTATCTGCACATCATCCAACCTTCTCTCCCTCTCATTCTCTTCATTCATCAACCCCTCAAAGTACTCTTTCCTCGCTTGTGAGTACGTTTCCCTCATTATCCTTTATTACCCTTACCTGCTGCACATCTTTACTAGCTCAGTCCCTCTGTCTAGCCAATCGGTACAGGTCCTTTTCTGACTCCTTAGTGTCCAACCTTTTATACAACTCTTCATACGCCTTATCCTTAGCCTTCGCCACCTCTCTCTTTGCCATGCACCTCATCTCCTTATACTCTTGTCTACTTTCTTCATCTCTTTGACAATCCCACTTCTTCTTCGCCAACCTCTTTCTCTGTATACTCTCCTGTAATTCTTCATTCCACCACCAGGTCTCTTTGTCCTCCTTCCTCTTTCCAGATGTCACACCAAGCACCTTTTTAGCCATCTCTCTTACTAGCTCTGCTGTAGTTGCCCAGCTATTCGGTGACTCTTCACTGCCACCCAGTGCTTGTCTTAACTCTTCCCTGAACATCACCTCACAATTACCCTTTTTCAATTTCCACCATTTGATCCTTGGTGCTGCCCTCACACTCATCCTCCTCTTCTTGATCACCAATGTCATCCTACAAATCACCATCCTATGCTGCCTAACTACACTTTCCCCTGCCACCACTTTACAGTCTCCAATCTCCTTCAGACTGGCCCTTCTACATAAGATATAATCCACCTGTGTGCATCTTCCTCCACTCTTGTATGTCACCCTATGCTCCTCCCTCTTGTTAAAATACGTATTCATCACAGCAATGTCCATCCTTTTCGCAAAATCCACTACCATCTGACCTTCTGCATTCCTTTGCTTAACACCATACCTACCCATCACTTCTTCATCTCTTCTGTTCTCTCCACCAACATGCCCAATGAAATCTGCTCCAATCACCAGTCTCTCACCCTTGGGTACAGTCATCACCACTTCATCCAACTCACTCCAAAAATTTTCTTTCTCATCCGTCGTACACCCAACTTGTGGAGCATATGCACTAACAACATTCATCATTACACCATCAATTTCCACCTTCATAAATATCACTCTACCCGACACTCTTTTCACCTCCAAAACACTCTTAGCATACTGTTCCTTCAGGATAATGCCTACGCCATTTCTCCTGCCATCCACACCATGATAAAACAATTTGAAACCGCCTCCTATACACCTAGCCTTGCTCCCCTTCCATCTGGTCTCTTGCACACACAATATACCAACCTTCCTTCGGTCCATCATATCAGCTAGCTCTCTCCCTATACCAGTCATACTGCCAACATTCAAAGCTCCGACCCTCACTATCACAGTCCTAGTCTTTACCTGCCTTTGGGCATGCCTTCCCCCTCTTCTCCTCCTTCAGCCAGCAGTAGCCCAATTTCCGTCAGCACCCTGTTGGCCAACAGTACTGGTGGCGGTCGTTGTTAACCCGGGCCTCGACTGATCCAGTATGTATTTCTGTACTGTTGTCTGCATGTATGATTTGGCAAAATTTTATGCTGGATGCCCTTCCTGACGCAACCCTCACCATTTATCCGAGCTTGGGACCGGCACAAAGAAATGCACTGGTTTGGTTCCTAATTATGCTCTCGGGAAATGATTCATAAGGGTGGGGTAGTTCAAGATCATGACAGCAAATGTTCCTGAAGCATGTGCCCACTTCCTTAATCTTTCCAAAGCCTGACACTCTCTGTTGGGCAGTTGAACAGTGACTGTATCTGCTGTATGCTCTTTTATAGTTGTTGCTGTCACAATAATGGAATCAACGAGGGGACCCGTAGTCTAAAACTGCCTGTCCTTTGGAGGACACAGTATCTTATCTGGATTCCACATTACTGATTCACAAGCTCTTGCCATGATTTCCCTTCAGACAGGTCAACAAGCCAGTCTGCTGGAAGGGTGAACCTAAGAAGTAAATGCCAAGCTTTAGGCTTCAAAAAGGACCTCCTTGTCCTGAGAGGAAGTGTCTGTTGGCCAATTGAATTTTACCAATGGTTACATCCTCCAGAGAGGACCATGGGGAATCCTCTGGATTATCTGGGTCCATGTCCAATGTGACTGACTCCTAATGGGAGATGACATGCCTTCTTTTACGCATCATCTTTCCTAGCATTTTGGAAGGTGCTGAATCCCAAACAACTGAATCTGCACTGGAACAGACCTTTTGAGGTTGGACCCTTTGGCAGTGGCCAGTGGACATGCTACGAAGTTGAGGAGCAGAAGAATGAGTGTTCAAGGGGACACCAACACCAAAGGAACTTGAATTTTTGTTCTCAAGATAGAAACAATCATCTTCCCCATAACCCTGAAGGCCGTCCAGACATCATCTGGATCAAAGGAAACTCACTTCAACCCAGTAGTCACCCTCCCTGGCAAATAAGTGAGTTGCATTGTTGAAGGAATGGCCCTGAGGAGAGATCAGTACAAACAACTCAAAGGCCATAGTATGACATTGAGAATGGGCCCATATGAGATGGCTTGACAGATGGTGCAGGGGACACAGAGTCAAGTTATTGGGGTAAAGACGCAAAGTCCTCGGAGTTGAGTGTGAAAGATTCAAGACTTCAGCAGCCAAGGTATGAGCATCAATCAGTGTGCTGAAGAAACAGGTCCCAGCAGTACTGTCAGCTCAGAAAGTGTCTGTGCTGAGAGGTGGACCAGTAAAGGAGCAAAACTGGGAGAAGGGCCTGTCCATTTCACCCTCTATTCAGAAGGGAATTGAAGGATACCCATCCTAATCTGTGCCTTCAAAGAACATCCTTATTGTGTGAGCCAACTTTATATCTGAAGCACTCTTAAAAAATTTGAAGGATGTGTATTAAATAATAAAAAGTGACTGAGAAGGTAAATGTGAAAGCTCCCTCTCTGAAGAGGTTCAACTCAGTAACCTCGTAAGAGACTTAGAAATAACTATCAGCTTTAAAACCTTTGGAGCCAATGAAGCAGACATAGGTACCAACTCTGAGGGAGAATCATCCTCCTTAGGTAGCTTTGGTGCCACCAATGCATCTGCATTGCCATATTTCCTTTTTCAGGATGTCTCTGTCTTTCTTTTCTCAAGGTTTATCACTATCTTTACCCCCAATTTTCTGGGCTTATCATCCTTGGAATCAGGAGGCGGAAGCTCTCTAATGATTAGCTTGTTTATTCAGTCTGAGATGGCATTCAGACCAAAGACCTTACAAATGGATACAGCCAACTGACAAGGGGTTCACTCCCAGAAAAAAACAGCAATGCTGCCGAGTAGCCAAACCAGATGCTCTCTGAGCAGCAATATCCTGGCTGCTACAATAAGGTAATGCAGACCTAAACAGTCCTAACTAAATGGGTAAATGCTGCTTACCACACAAACTAGTTGCACCATGAGTAATATGGGACTAAGGTAAAGTTCTGAGGTGGTTTTTATAGGGAAAATTCAACTTCTAGCAATTGCGTATATATATATATATATATATATATATATATATATATATATATATATATATATATAAGAGCCCAGAAACCATGGCTGCGCAAAGCGCATCTTCACACAAATGTGAGGCTTATATATGATCAGAAAAAAAGCAAGTTTTACACTAACTACTCCTTAAGGCCAATTAGTTTAGTACACAGTGAGCTTTCTACCAGCAATTCCCAAATCACATAGGTGAAATCAGCCCTCTCCAGCCACAAGAGGGCAGACTTTGAACCTCTTGATGTAAAATGACTGCTCTGGAGCCCAAGTGTTAAGGAACCACAAACAGATTCCTAAATGGAATGTATTTCATTGCAGAACAGCAGCCCTTACAGCAATTTGAAAAATCAACTTTAAAGTAGTAGAAAGCACAGTAAACTTTCACAGTACAATGAAAATAAACAATTCAAGTGCAAAATGGTATTTAATTTCATTTGTCTTGCCAAGGATGGCTTCTGATGCTAGCAAAATCTCTCAAAGTCCAAAGTCTCTGGTTTTGCTGCCAAGCAATGAGCAGCTCTAGGTAAATGAGCCAAGAGTAGTTCAAAAGCGAGGCTTATATATGATCAGAAAAAAGCACGTTTTACAATAACTATGCACTAAAGTCAATCAAGTAAGCACAAAATGAGCTTTCCACCAGCAATTCCCAGCTCAGAAAGGTGAAATCAACCTCTCCTGCTGCAAGAGTGCAGACTTTGACCCTCTTAATGTCAAATGACTGGTTTGGAGCCCAAGTGTTAAGGAGCTACAAACAGATGCTTAATACTAACTAAGAATCACTAGACACAAGGTGTTTCAGTTCAGGACAGCAGCCTTTACAGAGGTTTGAAAATGCAACTTTAAACTTTTAAAAAGTGCAAACAAAACAATAAATAGCACAGTAAACTTTCACAGTATAATAAAAATAAGCAATGTTTCTATATGTTTGCGTCTGTACAGGGCAATAGCATAACAAGCAGCTCTATGCAAATGTGCCAAATTTATACCAGCACTGGAAATACAGAAAAAGTACAGCGGTGTAAAATCTTACCATAACAGTAGATGTCCTTCTCTTCACTGTTGCAGTAGGACATAGTACAGCTGTGTAAAATCTTACCATAACAGTAGATGTCCTTCTCTTCACTGTTGCAGTAGGACATAGTACAGCTGTGTAAAATCTTACCATAACAGTAGATGTCCTTCTCTTCACTGTTGCAGTAGGACATAGTACAGCTGTGTAAAATCTTACCATAACAGTAGATGTCCTTCTCTTCACTGTTGCAGTAGGACATAGTACAGCTGTGTAAAATCTTACCATAACAGTAGATGTCCTTCTCTTCACTGTTGCAGTAGGACATAGTACAGCTGTGTAAAATCTTACCATAACAGTAGATGTCCTTCTCTTCACTGTTGCAGTAGGACATAGTACAGCTGTGTAAAATCTTACCATAACAGTAGATGTCCTTCTCTTCACTGTTGCAGTAGGACATAGTACAGCTGTGTAAAATCTTACCATAACAGTAGATGTCCTTCTCTTCACTGTTGCAGTAGGACATAGTACAGCTGTGTAAAATCTTACCATAACAGTAGATGTCCTTCTCTTCACTGTTGCAGTAGGACATAGTACAGCTGTGTAAAATCTTACCATAACAGTAGATGTCCTTCTCTTCACTGTTGCAGTAGGACATAGTACAGCTGTGTAAAATCCTACCATAACAGTAGATGTCCTTCTCTTCACTGTTGCAGTAGGACATAGTACAGCTGTGTAAAATCTTACCATAACAGTAGATGTCCTTCTCTTCACTGTTGCAGTAGGACATAGTACAGCTGTGTAAAATCTTACCATAACAGTAGATGTCCTTCTCTTCACTGTTGCAGTAGGACATAGTACAGCTGTGTAAAATCTTACCATAACAGTAGATGTCCTTCTCTTCACTGTTGCAGTAGGACATAGTGCAGCTGTGTAAAATCTTACCATAACAGTAGATGTCCTTCTCTTCACTGTTGCAGTAGGACATAGTGCAGCTGTGTAAAATCTTACCATAACAGTAGATGTCCTTCTCTTCACTGTTGCAGTAGGACATAGTGCAGCTGTGTAAAATCTTACCATAACAGTAGATGTCCTTCTCTTCACTGTTGCAGTATTCTTTACTAAAGGCATTCCCTGCCGTCTGGTCAATATACCAAAGCCTTAAGATGTTTAAGGACATTGTACATCACACACGTATGCTCCCCACTCACTGAATACTGCATAAAGGTGACACACATACCTTAGAAATGAACAGCCCCAGGAGGAACAGTTGAAGGGGGAGGAGGAGGAGGAGGAAGAATATGTACATCCAGAAGTAAAAAATTAAAAAAAGAAGACAGAAAAAGGAGGAAGAGGGAGGAATCAAATACTACAACAGTGAAGAGAAGGACATCTTAATGTTACGGCAAGATTTTACAAAAAGTACAGTTTTGTACCTACCATAAATGTAGATGTTCGAGTGTTCACACTGCTGCAGTCATCACACTTGGGTTATCTGCCGTCAGGCGGTCCCGCAGTTGGCCAGAGTTCAAAAGTCTTGGTCCGGCGTTGGTTGCTGTCACTTCTTCCCTGACGTCAGAGCGCCAGGGATATATAATATGCATCCGACGCCATTTTCTTCAGTTTTTCTTGCCCCAGATGTCAGGTGCCCCCAAGTAGGTAGGCAATACATATTGCTAATAAAACATCCATAAAAAATAAAAACAATACCTTCAGTTACAAGCAAATACACCACAAAGGTTGTATAGGATAGAAAGGTATAGATAAGTTCAGCTAGGACAGACGGGATGGAGGGAGGGTAACCTGGACTGCAGCAGTGTGAACACTCGAACATCTACATTTATGGTAGGTACAAAACTGTACTATGTTCATCATGTTACACTGCTGCAGTCATTACACTTGGGTAGAATCCCAAAGCTAAGGTTGGGTGGCTGGTCTATAAAGAGTTAGGATTGGCTATGAGGTCCTGCAGAACTGCAGTGGCAAATCCTGCTCTGGATTTAGAGTAAAGAGGCAAGTGGTAATGCTTAGAAAAGGTGTGCACTGAACTCCAAGTTGCAGCCTCCAAAATTTCCTTGGTTGGTACTCCTCTGGGAAAGGCTGTTGAAGTGGCTGTTGCTCTGGTAGAATGTGGCCTAATGTTATTAGGGACTAATTTTCCATGCTGTGTGTAGCAGTAATTAATACAGTGTCTTATCAATTTGGAAACAGTCTGCTTTGAGATAGCCTTGCCCTGTGATCCTGCAGCATATACTACAAACAGTTGCTCAGTTTTCCTGAAAGCTTTTGTTTTGTCCAAGTAGAAGCGTAGCTGCCTGTGTATGTGCAAAGAGTGCAGAAGTTTCTCCCCTTTATTCTGGGGGTTTGGATAGAAAGTTGGCAAATGGATGGTTTTGTTAAGAGCCACACTAGATACCACCTTTGGCATGAAGGTAGGGTTTGTCCTTAAAGAAACCCTGTCTTGATGAAATATTATAAAAGGTTCCACTGCCATTAATGCCTGTAGCTCTGAGACTCTTTCTGCTGAAGTTACTGCCAGGGGCAGAGCTGTTTTCCATGATAAAAATTTTAGACTGGCTGTATTGGCTGGCTCAAAAGGTGGCAAGGTCAGTTTTTCCAAAACAAAATTGAGGTCCCACGTTGGTGTTGGTGCTCTCCGGGGCGGTCTTATGTTTTTAGCCCCACTGAGGTACTGCTTTAGCAAGGGATGAGAGAATAAAGGAGGATCCGTGTTGTAATGAGCTGAAATGGCAGAGGTGTGGATCTTAACTGATGAGAAGGATAGGCCTTTATCCAGCATCTCAGTTAAGTATTGTAAAATCTGAGGAATGTTTGGGACAAGAGGGTCAAGGCTTTGAGCCTGGTTCCAGGCACAGAATCTCTTCCATTTTTCTGAGTAAGATTTCCTGGTGCTAGGCCTCCTGGCCTCCAAAATGACATCCATAACAGCTTTAGAGAGAGGTGTTGCCTGTTTGACTAATGAATCTGCCATGCAGCCAGGTTTAGGGTTTTGAGCTGACCGTGCAGGATCTGATTGTTTTGTTGTGTCAGAAGGTGTGAAATTTGAGGCAAAATCCATGGTGGGCCTTCAGCCAAGTTCTTTAAGATTGGGTACCAGTGCTGGCGTAGCCAGTCTGGAGTAATCAGGATCATCTGTGGTTTTTCTTGTCTGGCTTTTAGGAGTACCTTTGAAAGGAGAGGCAGTGGTGGGAAGGCATAAACTTTTAGGCTTTTCCAGCTGAACGAAAGAGCATCCACTTTCCATGCTTGTGTGTGGTAAGTCCTTGAGCAGAATTTTTGTAGTTGGCAATTCAGTGGGGAGGCAAAAAGATCTATGTCTGGGCACCCCCATTTTTGCGTTACCATGCTGAAGATTTGTGGATTTCCATTCGTGAGGGTCCATGATATTTCTGCTGAGATCGTCTGCCAGAGTATTTTTCTTTCCTGGCAGGAATTGTGCTTGCAGATGTACTTGATAAGTTAGAGCTATGTTCCACAAGGTCATGGCTTGCCTGCATAGGGGATAAGAATGAGTGCCCCCTTGCTTGTTTATGTACCACTTTACTGTGGTGTTGTCTGTCTTTAATAATAGTTGTCCTGGATGCAGAGGGTCCTTGAAAGCTGTTAGGGCATTTTGAACAGTCAACATCTCTTTTTGATTGATATGAAGATGCATTTGGTCTGTGGTCCATTTTCCTGCCATGTGTGCTCCCCAGGCATAATCCGAAGCATCTGTTGTTAGAGTCTGCTTGGCTGTGGGTAGAGTGAAAGGCTGACCCTTGTTGAGGTGACATGCCTGTGCCCACCATCGAAACTCCTGTTGTAGGCAGGGAATTATTGGTATTACTGTTTCTAAACTGTGAGTGTGTTGAGTCCAAACACTTTTTAGGTACCACTGTAATTTCCTCATATGCAGTCTGGCATATGGAATTAGTAGTATGCAGGATGCCATGAATCCCAGGGCCTGCAGAATTTTTCTTGCAGGGAGATGGGACTTTTTTGCCAGCAATTAAAAATATTGAGTCAGTTGTCCTTGTTTGTCTGGCGTGAACTAAGCCATCTGGGCCGTTGTATCTAAGCTGGCACCCAGGAATATTATCTGTTGTGAGGGCACTAGTTTTGACTTCCTTTCGCTTACTGTGTACCCTAGAGAAATTAGCAACCTTTTTACAAATGCCAGATGCTTTAAAAGAATGTCCTTTTTCTCTGCTTGAATGAGACAGTCGTCCAGGTATGGATATATTTGAATTATTTTCTGTCTGCAAAATGCAATCACTGGTGCCAGGCACTTTATAAAGACCCTGGGCGCAGTAGATAAGCCAAAGGGCAGTGCAGAGAATTGGTAGTGCATTGTACCCGCTTTGAATCTGAGGTATCTTCTGCAATCTTGTCTGATAGGGACATGCAGGTATGCCTCTTTGAGGTCCAGAGTAACAAGCCAAGCCTTCTTGCCCAACATGGGAAGAAGCTGCTGTAGTGTCAACATTTTGAATTTCGGAACATCCAGGTAAGTATTTAGAGTTGAAAGGTCTAGTATGGGTCTCCAGGCTTTGTCCTTTCTGGGGACCAGGAAGACTCTTGAGTAAAATCCTTGTCCTTGTTCCTGCTGTGGTACTTTTTGAATAGCTCTCATGTCCATGAGGGCTGAAATTTGTTTTTGAGCCTCTGCCCATTGATTTTGTGGCAGGTTTGGCATTCCCTTTAGCCTTGGTAAAGTGTGAAAGTGGAACCTGTATCCTTGAGATACAATATTCAGAACCCATTTGTCTTGGGTGACTGTTTGCCAATTCTGAGAAAAACGTGCTAGTTTCCCCCCTAAGGGGGCTGCCAAAAGGGAAGTGCTTGGCATACGAAGGGGGAAGTCATTGGGACTGTTTCCTGTAAGGTTGAGACTTGTCCTCACCTCCTTTTGGGGTTGAGGTACCACACTGTCGTTGCCTGTAAGAGCCTTGGGGTTGAGATCTGCCTCTTGGGCGTCTGTATCTGCCTCTCTGTGGCCTGTCTGACACTGGAAAGGACCAATTCTTTGTAGGCCAGTTTCTGCTAAATCGAGGTGGCTGTACCTGTAAGAAATCTTTGACTGTTTGCATAGATTTAGCTTTATCTTCCATTTTCTTTAACACCTCTTCTGCCTTAACACCAAACAAGGTATCATGCTGTAAAGCAGCATCCGATAATTTTGTCTTAACATGGTCAGGTAAACTCTGTTCTTTTAACCAAGCATGGCTTCGAATCACAGAACCTGTAACTGCGGTTCTACAAGAGGCCTCTAAAGAATCAAAACCACATTGCAGAGTATGTTTTCCCACCTATTCAACTGCATGCAATAAATCCTGCATTTCTTTATAGTCAGGAGCTTCTGAGCTTGTAAGCATCTTTTGTTTTAACTGAGCCATTAAATATTGTTGGTACTTAAGCATGTGAAACTGGCAATTTAAAGCCCTTACTGCTAAAGTTGCAGAAGTGTAAACTTTCTTCCCCCATCTATCCAATGCTCTAGAATCTCTGTCAGAGGGGACTGGATTTTTTTGCAATGGAAGCCTTAACCCTCTGGGTCAGCAGAAGGGTTTTTATAAAGAAACTTGTGAGAGTCAGGTACTCTATAATACCTATCTGGCTTGGCTGGAGCAGGGGGCAAAGAATCAGAAGATAAACTGTATTCAGAGAACACATCATCCACAATATCTAACACAGGCAGAATAGCAAGGGGCCTGTGCTGAGGCAATAAAAGGAAGTCCCTGAGCCTCTTCTTGGATTCTGAATAATCCTGACTTTCCCAATGGAAATGCTCCCTCATGGTATGTAAAGTTTCCCCAAAAGAGTAATCCTCAGGAGGAGAGGCTGAAGGGATGGATTCTTCAGCATCAGAGTCCTCATAGGGGGGTAGAGAGTATCCCTGGTCTGAAGAGGAATCAGAGGAAATGGAAACCTGATCAGAGGAATCATAGTCTGTATCCTGCCTAGGCCTTTTCTCAGGAGGGGGATGGGAACCCCTGATTAGAGTAATGAGGTCTTCGGCCATTTTGAGCATCTGTTTCTTAGGCATGGAGGACTGTCATGGAGAATGCTGTACTTGCTTCTTTGTCTTTAATGGTGTTTTTGTCCTGGCTGTTGCTTTAATGGTGAGTTGTGAAGGTCTGAAAACACCCTCAGATTAGTTTCCGTAGGCCCAATACCTTGAGTTTCCAGAGGCCTAGTTGTCTCCACGTGGGAGTCGGAGGTGAAGTAGTGGGTGTCAGGGGCTGCGAAAGCGCCTCACTGAGAACCTGCGACTGGCCTAGAAGAGGCTTTGTCGTCGGTTTTGGACCCCGGATGCTTGTCTTTATCCTTGTCTTTGCATTTTTTATGAAATGCGGTCATCGGTTGATCCGAAGGCATTGTATAATTGAACCTTCGGCCAAAGTAGTGCAAAGCAAAATCAAAACGTCGTTTTATAGTGCGTTTGTTAAATCTAGCACAAAACCGACAACTAGTGACGTCGTGATCAGGGCCTAGGCATGGAATACAGTAAGAGTGGAAGTCCTTATGAGGTATTTGCTTCCCACAAGAAATACAATTATTAACTTTTTCTGACATCGGTCTGAGGCAAGAAAAAAGTTTCCCCAACGGGGTACTTAGCTTTATTGAAGACTTCGGATCTGAAATTCGACTTCGAAAATCTCAGGAGTTGGCCGACCGGCACTTGCAAACTGCTTTTGCTTCGGGCACCGCGCGACAAGAAAGACTGAAGAAAACTGTGTCGGATGAATCTTATATACCCCTGGCGCTTTGACGTCAGGGAAGAAGTGACAGCAACCGACGCCGGAACAAGATTTTGGAACTCTGCCCGACTGCGGGACCGCCTGACGGCAGGATAACCCAGGTGTAATGACTGCAGCAGTGTAACACGATGAACATATGTACTAATACCTTCCAAATCATTGTTGCAGTATTATTTACTAAAGGGAGAGTACAAAAGCTTGCGTTTCCAAAAAATGAGGTGAACATGGCATATGCAAAGATAGAATTTTGTCTATATGATTTATTTAGCCAGGATATTATTACGGTGTAGATTTTAGATTTATAAAATTGATAAACCAGTAAATCCACCAATATTCGGAATATCAAAAGTCCATACAAATATGTACGACCCACCCCTTAGGCCTACTGTTGCAGCCAGTGATTCTAAGACAGAACTACTGGCTGTATATGTTGACTTCCACTGTAAGAAATTAGTGGAAAAAGAAGGCCATATGATAAGAGACTCTTGGCATTTGTTAGCACTTTTAAATGATACCCCCTTTACAGAACATATTTTATTAGTGACTACTGATGAAGTTAACCTGCTCTCAGTCATACCTCATGACATAGGGATACAACATTTCCAGAATATATTAGGTGACAGCAGTGAGAGTCACAGAGAAGTTAATCATCCAGAACTACTGAAATTTCTATAGAACAACTACATATACTTTGATGGTGAATATTTTCACCAATTTACTGGTGTGGCGATAGGAGCTAGATGTGCCCTCATATATGCAATCTAGTTTTAGCAGACTGGGAACAAGAGAAGGTATTTAATTTCACAGATTTTGATAAAGTGTTCTGGTACTACAGATTCCTGGACAATATAATGATTTTTTTTGTCCGATGACAGAACATCTTTTCTTAAATGTATAGAGTCTCTAAACAATGCTAGTTATTTCTTGAAGTTTTTGATACTGATAAGATTAATTACTTGAACATCACCATCTCAAAGGACAAGAAGAAGAGTAAATATCTACCGCAACATCTACCGCAAGTACACCTACTCAAAACTCCCTACTACACTACAACAGCTTCCACCCCCATTTTCAGAACAGAAACATTATAAAAGGTCAGATGGTCCGCCTTTCAAGGTTAGTTTTATTAGACAAAGTGTTTTTGATCGAGTTGGATAAGTTATTGAAAATGTTCCCAGAAAGGGCCTATCTACTGCCCCTAATATTAGGAACTAGGAAAGAAATAATGAACGGAAGGCAAGAAAAATTTGCCACTATTTTGGGGAAGAGGCTGCACAAACACATCCACCCTAACACAGGGTTTATAGCCAACAATATAAACAGTGTACCCAAAAATGAAAGAATGGGGGCAATGACTATTGAATATAACAATGAAACTGGTAAGGTGAAGGATATTGTAACACATGGAAAATTATTCTCCCTGTAGAATATAAAGAAAAATTGTGAATGTATCCTAAGGTGATTTATAAGAAAGAAGCCATCCCTAAGACTATATTTGAGAAGAAGAATATTAGACCAGACAGCACTATATATTCAAAGATGACAAAATGTGGCACTTAAGTATTGTAGATATATTAACGATGGACCATATGTAGTAGTTAAAGGGTTTGAAAAAAACCTTAAATTGCCCATGTAGATGTAATTGTAAATCGAAAATGGTGGTGTACATAGCTAACTGTATTTCCTGTTCATAGTTCTATATAGGTAAAAGGACACGAACATTGAAAGAATTTATTAACATGTACACAATTAAAAAAGGAAAACAAAGTAATGCTTTATACAACCACTCAGTGTCTTCCCCAGATTTTAAACAATTTTATATATATATATATATATATATATATATATATATATATATATATATATATATATATTTTATCATTGACAAAGTGAATATGACTGACAGAGGTGGAATAGTGAACTAAAATTAGAATAAAAAGAAATGATGTGGCAGTTGCGTCTAAATACTACAAACAAGCCCAGATTAAATGATATGACTTCTTTGTACAGTGTGTTAAAACAGAGGGCGGACAAACTAGACTAATGGTTTTAGGTGTAATTTTTGATTGAGCACTATTATGTTTTAATATTTTAGTAATAGTAGACATTACTACTTTTGTATAAACTATATATTTTTATAAAAAATAATTTTTAGATTAATATAAATGGTGTGACATTAATTATGTATGTGTTTGTTTAAAATGAGATTAAGTTTTTTAAATGTTAATGATTTGTTTTTTTTGACTGGATGTTTAGGGAAAGTAATTCAGTATTTAATTGATTTGCTAGATGCTGATTTTTATCTCTGAAGAAGTCTAGGTAGTACATGTAAACAAAAGCACTTAGATTGCTATAAACTATTCTTTGATTTTTTTTTGCAGTTTTATGTATACTTTTTGTTGGTCAACAGTTAGTGCACGGTGGAGCACATACAATTTGTTATACAAGATAGAGGTCCATTTTACAGGGTGCGGAAGTGTTTTTTCTTTCTGCGGTAAACTGTTTACACAAGAATGAATCATGTGATGACATGTATGCTCCCTGCTCATGGCATAAAGGTGACATACATATCTCAGAACTGAAAAGCCACAGATGGAACAACAGTCCAAGTGTAAGAAGAGGAACATGTGCATCCAGAAGTAAAAAAAATGAAGAAAAGAGAAAAAGGGGGCGGTGGGAGGGAGCAAATACAGCAACAGTGAAAAGAAGGACATCTATTGTTATGGGAAGATTTTGTACAACTGTATTCTTTCCTTCCATATCATTGTTGCAGTATTCTTTACTAAAGTGAGAGTGCAAAAGCTAGAGGGGAAATTTGGACAGTGCAGTGGTGCAGCGGTAGCGTTGTCACCTCACAGCAAGAGGTTCTCCAGTTCGATTCTCAGCTGGGGTGCCTTCTGTGCGGAGTCTGCATGTCCTCCCTACATTCTTGTGGGTTTCCTCTGGGTGCTCCGGTTTCCCCCCACGTTCAAAGACATGCATCTGGAGTGTTTCTCCCAAGGACCTCCGCTGAAAAATTGGCTTTGTTCCAAGTCGGACTTTCCCAGTTAACAAATGTTAAATAAATAAAAATAAATAAAAATTTGGGAGGAGGAAGGCCCAGCACAGCCATTAAGAAGCCCATGCAAGACAGCCCTGGCAAAGTCAGCACTTGCTCTGGAAACATCTAATGTGTAATGCTTAGTAAAGATATGGACAGAAGTCCAAGAAGCAGCTTAAAGGATGGAACTGGTATCCAATCCTTTGAAAATAACACCAAAAGAAGCCACAGCTCATACAGAATGAGCCTTTACAGTGGCAGAAAGATATTTCCCATGATAGGAGTATCAAAAAGAAATGGCCTTAAGAGATCCATGAAGAAATGGTTTGCTTGGAAACAGCTAAACCTAAAGATCTAGGATGAAAAGAAATGAAAAAAGCTGATTTGACTTGCGAATGGCTTTTGTCTTAATCTAAATAATATCTGAGCTGCCTATGCAAATCCAAGAAAACCTTCTCACTAGCAGACTATGGAAAAGGGAAACAAGTGGGCAAATTAATAGACTGATTAAGACAGAATTCATTAACCAACTTGGGCATAAAAGAAAGATTAGTTTTAAGAGACAACCTGTCCCTATGAAAAACTAAAAAAGGCCAACAATTGACATGGCCTGATACTCCCTTAGCAGTAGTAAGTGCCAGAACAAGAACAGTCTTCCATGTACAAAGCTGCAAGGAAGCTGAAGCCGCAGACTCAAAAGGAGCACAAGTCAATTTTTCAAGAACAAAATTAAGGTCCCAGGAAGGAGGAATAGGTTTCCTGGGATGTCTAACATGAAGGATGCCTTTAAGAAATAGTTTGACCTCAACTTAGAGACAAGATGAGGGGACACAGGCAGACAAGCAGAAATAGCTGAAAGGTGAGCTTTAACTGAAGAATATGCCAACCCAGTATAAAGCAATTCAAACAAATAAGAGAGAACCAGAGGAATCTCCACAGTAAATGGACCCTGGCTATGAGCAAGGCGCCAGACAAAACATCTCTTACATTTGGATGCATAGGATTTCCTTGCCTCCTGCAAAACCCAGAGCACATCCTCAGAAAAAAAAGGTGCCTAAAAGGGATCCAAACTCTATCACCCATAATGTCACTTGAAGACTAGACAAGTGAGGATGGATGAGAAACCCCTTGTCTTGTGTAAGTAGGTCCACCCTGTGAGGTAACTTATAATAACTAAATGCATATCCCTGCAATTTTGTATTCACAGTGACTAACCTTTTACATTAAAAGGTTTGAAAAGAGAAATTGTAACATCCTTGCAGATACTCTGTATATAAGCTGCACCTACAGGTTTGATAAGAGAAACCATAACATATTTGTATATATTTCTAAATAAAAACTGCATTCTTCACAGGCTTGAAATGTGAGACTGTAACTTGTATGTTAATATTGTGCATATACTGTAACTTGCTTGTCTTTATCTGTTTGTAAGTTTGGAGCTTTTCTCCCCAGGCCTCCACTGAAAATGGACATGTAGCCAGTCAGACTATCTCGGTCAACAAATGTAAAATAAATAAAATAAATAATAAAACTTCTGGTGACTGCCCTTGGCCAGGTGAAAAAGGAGGGAGAACCAATGCTGTAAGGGCCAAAAGGGAGTCACCAGCTATATTTTTAGGGGGAGTCCTGCTTTATCTTGAACAAGACCGTTGGTATGAGAGGAAGGAGAGGGAAGGTGTAGAGAAACATTCCCTTCCAAGAAAAAGAGAATGTAGATTAGAATGCAAGTGAAGTGTGCTGTATCTTTAAAAAGCATGTCAAGGCTGTACATGCACATATAAATTCCAGACACGTGCAATCCCTAGTGGCATTTTGTAAGAGCAGCCAGTGTGAGAGCATGCATGATCGCAGTTGTATACAAGTTACTTAAGTTAGAGTCAGTAAACGTCTACAGTGATCTTTGTATACAATAAAGCTGCCTGAACAGAACCCACAAAGACTCTTCTATTGTGTCCAAAGTAGGAGAGCGACATGGTGTCAGAACCAGTATTGAAGAGAATAAGATCCAGAGCCATGAGGTGCAGAGATGACCGTTACGGTAAAACTAAGAGAAATGAGCTCAAAAAGAGCCAGAAAAGAATCAAAGGTACTGAGGTACTTAATGGGCAAGCGGAAGGCAGGAAATGTTTGTTGGCTAAAAAAGAAATGTTTAAAATAAAGGTATTTAATGAAACGATTAACAGTAAAGCAAAACAAGCATGTTTAAAGCAAAATGAATGTGTTTAAAGGAAAACTGGCATGTGTAGAGTAAAACGAGCACAAGGAAAGTACATTGGACATGAATGGGCTTAAACGACCAAACCAAATATAAGGGCAAAAAGGGCACATTAAGCAAAAATAAAGCAAGGAGACCGCATGTGTTTTGGCAAAGTGCTATGTTCTGGCATAACTACAACTTCGTATTGTATCAAGGGCATAACTAAAGTTATTCAAAGTATCTCAAAGTGTGTAAAAGTGCTTCTAGTGTGTGCTTATTACTGTGCATGTATTTTAAAGAGTTTTTTGTGTGCGAAGTGCCACTATTTCGTGAAATACAATCAAGTATAACCATTTCAAAAAGTTTCTTGTGCTGGGTGTGTCTATTAGCATCGTTCTGCTATTACAGAGCGTTTCTTGCACTGTAAAGAGTTGCCTAGCAAGGTACTGCAATTTTGGGGGCATTTCAGTATACTGTATGCAATTATTCACAAAGTGCAACTACTTCGAAATATTATTGGGTTTTGGGCAAGAGAGGTACAGTTTATTTGCATCATGCAGTTATTTGATATGTTTCTTGCACTGATAAGAGGTGGTTTATTGCAAAACAATATTACAACAATATTACAATGCCTAAGAGTTTGTTTCACTTGCATCGTAAAATTTTAGATGTTTCTTAAAATGATGATAGATAACTTTAACAAAATGATGATACATGACTTTGGCATTTTGCATTGCAAAACAATATTACAAGAGTGTTAAAGCACCAGAGAAGTTTATTTCGCAAAGTCCAGTTATTCCAAGGTACTATGAGTTTGTTCATTAGCATTATTTCAAAAAGCCCAAAAGGTACAAATTCGAAAGCCCAAAAGGTACAAATTCAGAAGCACAAAGGCACTGGACAAAGTTACAAATACTGGCATAAGTTTCTGGCATATGTGCATGAGTGCATGCTTGTGCTTATTTGCAAAACTCTTCACTGGTACATGTTAATATGGCAGAAGGATTTCGAAAGTCCTTAACACTTGTATTTGATCAAAATATTGCATAGAATTGGGGAATATTTGAGCAAGAGTACAATATTTTTATACAAGCAGCTTATGTAGATAGAGAAGTACGCACCAGGGCATTAGTTTTATTAAACCTTGGCAGATGCGCAGGAACACAACGGCTTAGCACTTCAAAATATATACGTAATGATTTTGAAGTGCTAAGCCGTTGTGTTCCTGCGCATCTGCCAAGGTTTACTCATTTATTAATTTACAGCAGGAACAATCACTCTCTTGGCTGGGACGCTGAAGTTGCTTGATTAGTTTTATTAAACCTAGCTGGGTCAGAGGCATAGAAAGAGAGCGTTCATTTGTGTATGCACTTGCAGTATATGAAGGAGAAGGTGAAAACCTTAATATTGTTGTACAGGCTGAATCAAGAGAAAACCAAGAGTGTCTGAAGCGCAAGTTCAGAGAAATGTGCAACCCCCAGATACATTTTACAGAGGAATTTGTTTTACACGAGAGATCAGAAACCAGGGGAAACATTTGCAGCTTATATAACTGACCTGAGATACAAAGCTAAAATGTGTCAGTATGGTGACTTAAAAGATGAGTTGGTAAAGGACAGGCTTGTGTGTGGTATTAACAGTGCTGCTGTGAGAAAGATTTTACTTTGTGACAGGGATTTAACGTTGAGCAAAGTCAGAGAGTTTTCAAATCCATGAGATGACAGAAAAAAACACGAGTATGCTTATGATTGACAAGAGCATGGTTTCAGTTTGCTCCAGTGCAAACGTAGATAGTATGTAACACATGGCAAACAAAAGCAGGCCCAAGCACATGGCAGCTACGAAGTTTCCAGGGAAGACTTGTGGCTTTCCACTAAATTCAAAGAAAGGAGCACGCTCCAGCTCAGTGCAGTACAAGCATGAATCAGCAAAACCCAAGTCCAGCTTTATTGCTAACTGTCACAACTGTGGTGCAAATCATGAGTCTAAAACAGAGAAGTGCTTAGCATTTGATCAGCAATGCTACAAGTGTAAAAAAATGGAACCACTTCCAAAAGTTTTGTAAATCAAGTAAACTTCACACAGTTGTAAAGAAAGGTCACACAAAGAAGCAAGTTGATCAAGCAGAGCCGAAGCAGACAGCTTTCTATGCAGATGGTATATCAGTGCTTGATGAAAGAGTTGATGCAGTGAATTTATTAACAAGAAGTGAAGTGTTTTGTACTGTCCAAATTAATGGAAAATCCACAGAGCTTAAAGTAAACACTGGGTGAAAGTGTAATGTTATATCAGCAGACACATTTGCTAAAGTAAAAACCAACAAACAACTCAATGTAACCAATAGTGCAAGACTTGTTGCTTATGGAGGTTAAGAAATTCAAACCAAAGGTTCAGTGAAGATTTCATGTTATTTGGCCGAGAACTGTAACAACTTGTTATTCTATGTAGTCCAAAGACCAGTGCAATCTTTATTGGTTCTCAAAGATACTTTAAGAATTAATTTGCTTTCTTTTTCTAAAGAGGTCCATCATGTAAGTGCATTTCTGAGTTCTAATTTTTCTGAAGCCATTTTCTCAGAGTATGCTGATATTTTCATTGACAAGTTAGGCAAACTTCCAGTTGTGTATTCCATGAAATTAGACCTAGACGTCACTCCAGTAGTCAGACCAGCAGAAGAGTTATGATAGCTATGCAGGACAAAGTTAAGACTCAGCTGGATAAAATGGTATAGCAAGGTGTGATTTGTCCAGTCAAAGAACCAACTGAATGGGTATTGTCTATGGTAGCAGCTCACAAGAAAGGCTCAGATGAAATCAGACTATGTATTTGCCCAAGAGATCTGAACAAAGCATTAAAGAGACCGTATCATCCAATGCGCATAGTCGAATAAATCTCAGCCTTAATACTGAATGCCACTGTTTTCTCTGTCTTGGATGCAGAGAGTTCATTTTGGCAAGTGATGCTTGATTGCAAATCCTCATTTCTAACTACATTTGGTACTCCGTTTGGCAGATACAGATTCCTAAGGATGCCATTTGGAATAAATTCTGCAAGTGAAGTCTTTCAGTGTACAATGGAGCAAATTTTTTGGGGTTATCCTTGTGCCATAACAGTAGATAATTTATTGGTTGGAGGCAATGGTGAAGCATAGCATGACAGAAACCTCAAGAAAGTTCTAGATAGAGCACGTGAAATAAACTTGAAGCTCAATCCTCTGAAATGCAAATTCAGACTTCCAGAAGTTACATATGTAGGTCATTTGTTCATAAGTACAGGCTTGAGACCAGACCCAACCAAGCAAGCAGCTATTCTTGAGATGTCAGTACCAGATAATGTACAAGCTTTACAACATTTTCAAGGCATAGTCAACTATTTAGGTAAGTTTATACCAGACTTCATTGAGTTGACAGCACCTTTAAGAAAGCTAACTCGCAAAAAGGTTGCATGTCATGGTTGGAACAGCACCAGAAGGCATTTGAAGACTAAGCAGAAAATTGCAATCCCACCTACCTTAAGATACTATGATGTGAACAAAACAGTTACTCTTTCCTGTGATGCTTCAAAATTTGGTCTTGGTGCAGTTATACTTCAAGAGGGCAGACCAGTAGCTTATAAATCTAGAACACTAACCCAAACTGAGATGCAGTATGCTGTATGCTGAGAAGAAGCTTTTGGCAATAGTATTTGCATGTTCTAAGTTTCATGATTAAATTTATGGTCGAGCTATTCAGACTGAAACTGACTACCAACCTCTAGTTACTATTCTAAAGAAGCCTATGCATTCCACTCCAGTGAGATTACAAAGAATGATGCTCAAATTGCAAAAAGTACAATTTCAAAATGGTTAGTTAGTTGGTTAGTTGTTAGCACCAATAGTTAGCTTAATGTAAAATGCTCTCTTTACTCACATTTGAGCTTTGCTCTATGTATGAAGAGGCTTTGCTCTATGTATGAACAAAGAGTCGCATTATGAGATAAGAGACTGACGCATCTAGTTTTGTATTCAGTTCACACGAAGCGAGTGTTAGTTTCATGCAGTGTGAATGAACAAGTTTGTACTTGAATTCGAAGGCTAATATGCCATGTTACATCTCTCCCCGTTTAAAGTGAGCTGATTGGCAGGTTAAGGAGGCCTGTTCTCTTGCAAAGGATTTGATTAGTCCAACAGTATTTTAATTAGAAGACATACAAATGGTGGAATAGGTATGTTTACCATCTCCCGAAAGCTATGATTGGACAGAAACAGCTGCCTAATATGCATTGAAAGACCTCCCTTTTACTATAACACTGCATTTGCCTTAAATTTGGAATGATATGATAGGTTGAAAACAAATGTTTTTCTCCTCCCAATGGGTTGTTTCATGCTTGTGGGCTTGTGGCTTTTTGGCCCAGTGGTAATCACGACTGAATTTGTTATATATAATATCCATGATTGGCTAGATGCAAAGTGTTCTTCGTTACTTTGAATTCGATTGGATATTTGTCTTTTAAAAATGAAATCAACAGTTCCAAGCTTTACGATCTGAAGAAGGCAAATTGCCGAAAGCACTTATCGGACTTGGAAGGACTGTGTTTTATTGTTTTACTCGCTCTTTGAATAAATATCACCTTTTTTACAATTGTTTTAGAATCTTTGCCGTGGTGGTATACCGAAGGTTTTCTGTTTAGATTTTGCATCGTGGTCACCCAGGATCCGCATCCACTAAGAGAAGAGTGAGAGAATTAGTATTTTGGCCTTCATTACCAAGACATTGATAAAGTACTTTCTTCTTGTTCGGTATGCAATAGTACTAGACTGCATTTGCAAAGATAACCACTTCAGCTAAGTCCAGTTCCTGAATTGCACTGGTCAGCAGTTGTAACCGATATCTTTGAGTGAAACAATCAACACTACTTGGTTTTGGTAGACTCTTATTCGAATTGGTTTGAGATTATCTACTACCTAACCTACATCCACTGCTGTTATTACTAAGTTGAAATGTCATTTTTCAGCTCATGGTAGTCCATACAAAGTTCTTTCTGACAATGGTACTCAATTTACTAGTCAGTTGTTTCAGAAATTTGCAAAAGAATGGGACTTTGTACATTTCACTAGCAGTCCTGAATATCCTCAGTTAAATGGTCTAGCTGAATGTGCAGTACAGAGTGCAAAGCAGCTACTTGAAAGGTCAAAGCGTGACAATACCAATGTGTTCTTGAATTTGCTTAATCTCAGAAACATACCCTGTGACGATATTCTTGGCTCACCTGCTCAAAGACTACTTTCCAGGCAAACTAGAACTATGCTACCCATTACTTCCAGTTCATTGAAACCTAAACCTAAGAACAATAGAACTGTCAAAGCTCAGTTGGTTAAGAAACGTAATATCCAGGAATCTAGCTACAACAGATTGAGCAGATTACTTAGTCAACTGAGGGAAGGAGAGACGGTACGAATCCAGCCAACGAAAGGTTTTCAACAAATTGGACAGATTACAGGCATCTGTGCTGAGCCAACATCCTACCTGTTAGACTCAGAGGGTGTGTAACATAGGAGGAACCATAGACATTTTGCTGTACGAAAATCATCACCACCATCACAACACTGTTTCTGTGATGCAGATGTCAAATCTAAGAATGACTCAGACACTGTTTTCATACCAGAATGTGTTCAAAATTCTGATTCCATTCCAGAAAATATTCCAGACATTACACAGATCAAAAATTTTAAAGAGACAGTCCCAGTTGCTAAATCTAACTCCCAGTTTTATGTTACACGAAATGAAGGAGTATCAAAGCCTAGTGTCAAATGCGCAGCAACATGTACTTGACTGTATATATATATATATATATATATGTATATATATATATATATATATATGTATATATATATATATATATATATATATATATATATATATATACACACACAAACACACACACACATATATGTGTGTGTGTACTTAGTATTGTGTAATGCATGACAAAGAATTACCTGTGATTTCTCATGCTAAATACACTCATAGCATTGTATGATCTATTTCTCAAAGAGAGAGGATGTAGATCAGAATGCAAGTGAAGTGTGCTGCATCTTTAAAAAGCATGTCAAGGCTGTACGTGCACGTATAAATTCCAGACACATGAAATCCCTAGCGCCATTTTGTAAGAGCAGCCAGTATGACAGCATGCATGACCACAGTTGTTAGTTTGTATACAAGCTACTTAAGTTAGAGTCAGTAAACCTCTACAGTGATGTGTTTGTATAATATAAAGCTACTTGAACAGAACCCACAAAGGCTCTTCTATTGTGTCCAAAGTAGGAGTGCAACAGAGAGGATGTCCACCTTCCATGCCAGAGGACTTTGGACTCTGGTGCAAAAAAGAGGAAGTTGTCTGTTCAGAGGGGAGGCAAAAAGATCTACCTAAGGAGTACCCCACTGGTGGACAATGTCCAAAAACACATCCCTGTGAAGCATCCATTCTTGAGCCTGTATTATGGACCTCCTCAAGACAGTCTGCCACAAAGCTTTGCTCTGAATGAATATCAAGAGCCTGGACAGTTACCTGACACTGGATAGCCAGATCCCAAACTTGAAGAGCTAGCCTGTACAGAAGGTAGGACCATGCCCCTTCCTTGCTTGTTGATGTACCTCATCACTGTGGTATTGTCTGCAAAGATTTTGAGAGGCTCTGGAAGGAGGAGAGTATGAAAAACCTGTAGGGTATCTCCTTGATGTTGATATGGTCTGCCCTCTAATAAATATGCCAAAGACCCTGAACCTTGACAGAGCTGAAAGACGCACCGCAACCTACATCTGAGGCATCTGAAAAGAGTACCTGAGAGGGGACTTGGAGCTGAAAAGGATGTCCTGAGTTGAGAGAGCTGATGAAGCCACCAATGAAGCTCTAGTTTGAGGCTTGGAAGAAGAGGGACTAGAAAGTCTAAAGGATGACAGTGTTGGAGCCACACTGACTTTAAGAACCACTGTAGTTTCCTCATATGGAGTCTTGCTAGAGTTAGCATAGGAATGGTGGAAGTCATGAATCCCAGAGTCCTTATAAATTCCCTGGCTGTAAATGAGACTTGAGGAAGAAGGGACTGAAAAAAGGCAATCAGAAAGAGCCTTGGGTGGTAGCAAGGAAGCCACCACAGGAATGGTCTGAAGTCTATAACCTAGAAAAAACATCATCCTGAGAACGTCAGACAGGATTTCTGGAAATGTATCATAAACCCTAGGATCTGCAAGAGGCAAACAGCATAGTGAAGATGGTAAATTGAGGTCACTGAGGAGGAAGCCTGAATGAGCAGGTCATCGAAGTAAGGAAAGATTTGTAATCCCTTCATCCAG
Organism: Protopterus annectens; assembly: GCF_019279795.1. NCBI lineage: Eukaryota > Metazoa > Chordata > Ceratodontiformes > Protopteridae > Protopterus > Protopterus annectens. The sequence goes on along the minus strand of NC_056748.1, from coordinate 75,090,728 downwards.
CAAAAGGCAATCACAGGAACAAAGCATTTGGTGAAGACCCTTGGGGCAGTAGAAAGGCCAAAAGACAAAACAGAGAGCTGAAAATGCAAGGAAGAAACACATACATGCATATATTTCCTGAAATGGGGATGAATAGAAATGTGAAGATAGGCATCCTTGAGATTCAGAGAGACCAGGAAAGCCTGAGGTAAAAGAAGAGGAAATAGAGTCTGAAGAGACAGCATTCTTAAGGAAGATAACTTCAGAAAGGTGTTGAGCTGAGAAAGGTCTAGAATGGGCCTCCAGGTGCCTCCTTTCCTGGGAACCAAAAAGCATTCTGCAATAAAACCCACTCCCCCTTTGTGGAGCAGAAACTGCTTGGATGACGCCTTGAGACAAAAGGCCCTGAAATACAGCCGGAAAAAAAGGCAGCTGTTCTTAAGGAGGATGAGGAAAACCCAGAAAAGGAGAAAGGGATTTCCACACCATGAAGTATCCCTGACAGATGAAGAACAGAACCCAAGAATCTTGAATAATCTTTAACCAACTGGGAAAAGACAGGGAAAGAGGAAGAGAGAAAGAACCTGACTTAGGATGGAGGGAAGAAGATAGTCAGACAGCACCTGGCTTGTCTGGAAAAGGAGGCTTCTGAGTAGTAGCAGTCTGAGTAGGCCTAGCAGGAGGAGCCTGTCAAGAACCCTTCCTACCTTTGGGAGGACAGCAAGACTGTCTACACACAAAGGCAGGCTTAGAGGATTAATTCCTCTGAAATTTAGTAACGGGAAACAAAAATATGCTTCAGTTCCTGTAATGCCTTGTCCTTCTCCTGCAGGAACTTAAAAAGCTCAGCCACTGCAGAACCAAAGAGATTTTTATTATCAAGGGAAGCATCCATCAATTTAGAATTGATATCATGCAAAGGATTGGAGGGTGAAGCCAAGTGTAACGCCTCAACAAAAAACCAAAGGCAGCAGCTCTAGAAGAAACATCAGCTGCATCATAACTATAATTAATAGAATGGCGAGCCACTTGAAAAGAGGATCCCAAAAACAAGAGAGGGACAAAACCTTCCCCTCAGAATCAGGAAGATCAAAAATAACCTGATAGGTCTGAAAAAGAATAGTTAAGAACATACCTGGTCATATGGGTCTGATAATTAATAGACTGAAAGGCCAGGGTAGCAAATGAAGAAGTGTTCAGACCAATGATCGAAGATGGGGTTCAGACTGACGGCATTGAAGTTCTAAGGTATGTATGTCCGTATGTCACCTTTATGCCTTACCCTGTGAACGGGGAGCATACATGTGATATAAGAAATCCTTAAAAATCCTAAGGCTTTGGTATACTGGCATGACGATGGGCTATCCTATGCAGGGAATCCCTTTAGTAAAGATTACTGCAACAGTGATCTGGAAGGACATCTGACTATTCAGCCCTCTGGCCAACAAAAAGACTAAACTTATAGCCCTTTTGTGTGCTTCATAACTCAGATAAACCAGGCAAACACCTATTGCCACTACATGAATAATCCCAATCTTCCTAATCTAAAAGCACTGTATAAGAGTGTCCGGAGTGAAATGTTACCAAAAACAAACTTAAACTTAAAGAAAGGTAATAAGTAATTTAAAATAACAGCAGTGTTCTTTAAACAACTTATAAAAGTGTAGTTATTTAATAAAAGTACTTCGCTTTGTAGAAATGAGCCACAATCTACTCAACTGTGCAGAAATTATAAAAGCACTACAAAAAGGGTAAGGTGATTAATAAACCCTCCAGCCAATAAAAGAACTACATGCAGGAACCTCTAGTGTGTTCCGGCAACCTACACATACCAGGCTGCCACCCACTGTCACAACATGGAAAATCCTCTGTCCTTTTGAAGTAAAAACACAGAAAAGAGCTTGCTAGAGTGTACAAATACACTAATTTATCCATCAGCTAGCTAGATAATGAATTTAGAGCAAGTAAATTAGCAGGACAGAAAATGACAGGCAAAATCCATTTTTTTTTTCAAAATAAGCACAAGGAAAGACAAATAATTCAAGATATCAACATCAGTGTAGAAAGGGAGGAGCTTATAAAGCTCAATTTACAATAAGGGCGGGCAGCTTAAAAATCATCAAGTTTACAAAGCAGATCAAGAATAACAAGGGGGAGTTGCCAACAGTCCTTGTAGTTTTTGCAGGTCACGAGTCTTATCAGAAAAATAAAGGCCACAGATATATTCTGTGTATTTTAGCTATTACTCAAGAAATAAATTAATCAATGGAAAAAGCACATTCAAGGTGCAGCCTGGGTAATTTAGGTGTCTGCCACATACATCAAAAACACCAGGCCAAACAGATTTCTCAAAACAGACAACAAAATGGAAAAGATAAAACAGAAAGCAACAATGTCAGTTTGAACAACTCAAACATAAAAAGAGAGTACTTTCCTCACCAGCAGGGAGTCAATAACAGTGCTTGTAGTTTATGCAGGCCTTCAGTCTCATCAGAAAAGACTATGGCACCAATATACTCTGTGTATTTTCAGATAAGATGAAGGTTAAATAGGGTTCAGACAATGCTGCAAATGCGCCAGGCTGACAGGGATGGGGTCAGTCTGAAGAGTAGAAGCACAATTTAAAAACACACAGTTACAGCGATGGAAATAAGCGCTGTTTAATACTATATTGCTAGATCCAACCTACTAGCATGAACAAAGATAGCCAGTCTGGGGGTAAACATTCAATGGTTTGAGAACAAAATAAGATAAAAGACTGGGAAATACCTCAGCTGAAGAGATCATCACTATTTTGAACTTTGAAGTATACTTTCAACACACTTTTAATCCACAATTTCAAGCCAGATGTTCAAAGGACAAACAATCTGTAGAATGTCCTAAAGAGATGTGATGATGAGCATATATAACTGAATCTGTACATGCTCAATTAAAATGCTGTCTATTGTGCTGGTGCCAAAAGTAATACAGGTTGCTCCATGTTACCGCTATGACATTAGTAAACACACTCACACATACACAAACTCTAGTGGCCAATGACCTCAGATAATTTTTTTTCCTATGTGCAATTTTTATGTTTGCTAGACCCTCCATCTACCTCCAACTGCCCCATGGAAATAGTGACAGCAGACTGGTGGTCTCTACAGGCATTAGCTCTCTGCCAAATTACTTTCACTGCAAGTTTGTGCTAAAACATACAAGTCCTCCATTCTTCCACTATTTATGTGCCCTTACACAGACTCAGTTCTGATTTTCACATAACCTACTGTATGGGACATGACTCTTCTTCTACTAGTTTATTCTTTACATAAAAGGTTGTTGGCTTACATTTGTTGAGGGCCTTGAAAAGTCCATTTTCATTTGGGCTCCAAGGCTCAGCCCCTTAGAGAAAATGACTTCATCCTCTTGAAGTGAAGTCACGAAACTGTACATTTTTCAAGTACACTAACTGTTCTATAGAGAACCTTCTCTCTCTCTCTCTTCAATATGAAACATAGTTCAGAAGTACTTCCAGCACACATTCAACTATAATTTGATTCAGCCACACTCTTCTCCTCCTACCGGGTTAACCCTTATAGTAGTGTCTGGTGGCAGGCAGATTTGTCCAGTGGGCCTTACACACACTACGGCCTTTTTTTACAGCATGGATCATCGAATTTTTTGCTATTTGGCTTCATCTCATACTGTTGAAAACGGGTGTACTGAGCCACCAGATGAAAAATAATTCCACCTTGGGCAGAATGTTTTCAGTTTCTTTACTACAGAATCTCCTTTGATACTTACTGTTGATTAGTTTGTGAGGTACCTAGGGACCAAATGGGGATCTATTTTTCTTAAATGATTTTTTAGTGTCAAAATTCCCATGGTCGAGACCATGTAATCAACATTTTAAAAACTCAAGCATCCAGAACATAGCACAAACAGCATTTTTGCAGGGGGGACAAGCCCCCCTGCATTCTTATACTCCTTGTTATTTATATACACCAACTCCAAGATCAAGCTACAATGGGGAAAAGGCACACTCCTGATCCTCAATGTACTGTGATCCCAGTACAATTTGTTTGACTTTTTTAATTAATTCAGTCACGTAAAACAGACCTACCAAATGGATGGCACATTTCCTGTTCTCCCCTTTACTTTGCAGATTTATATTTTTAAGGGCAGAGAGTTCTCCCTTTACCTTGGAAAAAGTCTGCATTCTAAAGTCTTTTCTTATAGACTGACGATCATTGTTCTTGCCAGGTCAGGTTGGTCACTGCTGTTACACCTGATTAGGCTACCTTTCAAGCAACCCTTGAACTTTTCTTTTCATTATATCAGTTTGGGGGAAGGGACAGTTATTCTTTCTTTATTTTCATTAGCCCCTCCTTCAGATTAAACTTTGACATCAACAATCTACTGTATTTATGCTTCAGAGCGCACATTATCCTTAGGTTCTTTAAAAACCAGAGTGGAGTTCCAGTCACATGTTAATAACTGTGGAGTAGCAGATGTATCTTGGGTCAAAGAACGAAAAAATTAGTCTTTTTTTTTAAATAAATAGGAGTCGTTCATATACAGAAAAAAGAACATGCACTGTATTCTCAAATCCTGCCTAATACTTTAGGCAGAAGACGGCAAAACGTCTCAAGATTAACCACAATTCATTTATAGTTACTGACACAGTCGAGATCAGGAGTACTGTAGCTATTACCTTAGCTTTCTCTATCAAAAGGTAGGAAATAAAATATAAATACCTTTATGTACATTTCCTAAATACTGGAAAGGAGGTGGAAGGCAAAGATAAAAACTTCCTGAAATAATTAGATCTAGAAACAACTCCCACCTCTCTTAAGGAAAGGCAGTGGGGTGGAATATCTTGGATAAAGTGTCATTTGGGGGAAGATTGGGATAATGGTTAATGTGTTTACCTCATAGACACAAGGTGCAGGGTTTGATTCTCACCTTTGAAAGAGACGCTGGCTAGACTTAAAAAAAAATGGCCTTCAAGGGCAGTTAGCCTAGTACATACCTATGAACCTAGATACCTGGAGATATGTTCCTTGAGCAGTATGCATTCAGTTATGAGGTAGAAAAAAGGCAAAAATCCAAAAGACAAACTACCCCTAACATGTATTAAAACAGGTGGAGGGATCTAAATTTTTTGTCTATTCAGGGGCATAGCACAAATGTGGAAACACACACACACACACATATATATATATATATATATATATATATATGTATATGTGTGTATGTATATATATATATATATATATATATATATATATATATATATATACACACACACACACACACACACACACACACATATATATATATATATTACATGTAGATTTTCTAAACACCTCGTTTAAACACTGGAAAGGAGGCGGGATGCCAAGACACAACTTAAAAGGTGGGTGGATTTAGAAATAGCTTCATTTGCCAGTCAGAAAAGGACTGACAGTAGAAACTATGGGGCAAACTAAAATAAATACCCAAAAAGTAAGGGAAAACAGCTCTTGTACTACAAAAAGAAAGCACCTAACCAGGCATGTACAAGGGTCAGCTTCTGGTGATTTCTCCTGTCCACCTGGTGAATCTGGGCATACTGGGGCAATGCAGCAATTGCCTCATGTACACAGAAAACCCTCTCCTCCTATCACCAAACACTACAACCTGTGAGAGATGCAATTACATAGCCAAACTAGAAGCAAAGCTCTCTCCAGCCAAGATTGTGCTAGACAGTCAAGAGGAGAAGGTTAACACCCAAACAACACCTCAAACAGCAAATAGTCATTCAAAACCCACACCACTAAAATCCACACATAGCAACACAAAACCCACATATGCGGAGGCTCTTATCATTAACCTGCCCAAGCAACAAGGACCTCCGAAGCTGAAATGCAAACAAACACCACCCCCAAACACAACCAAAGTGTCACATAGCTCACAGCAGTGTGCCAAACAACAGCAGCCCCTAAGGCAAGATGATGTACCCAATACTTTAGTCATAGGTGACTCTATAGTCAGGCACACTGATGTCCCACTCACCAGGCTGAACAAGGAGAAAATTACAGTTAGTTGCCTGTCAGGTGCCAGGATCCACCACATAACACATGCACTCAAGTCACTCCACAACAGGTACAAATATGACTCTGTCATTGTCCATGTTGGAGTAAATGACTTGAGACGGACCTCCCTGGACTACATAAAAAGAGACATAGACGAGCTCTTGGATCATGTAGCCCAGGCAGGTATGACCCTAGCCCTGAGTAGCATCCTGCCATTGCCCAGAATGACACCACAGTATAAAGACAAAATGACTGACTTCAATAATTGGCTAAGCTTCTGGTGTCATTCAAAGGGGATCCAGTATCTGTCTGCCATGGATGACATGATCGACAAACCACGATGCTTTACAAGAGCTTATTTGCAACTGTAGCCCCTGGGATTCAGGTTACTGGCTAAGGCTCTTGCCACCCCTATAGTGCCTTTTTTAGGCAAGGTTCAAAGGACAAAACTACCACCGTAACGGGTACAAGCAAGCTACTCAATGCTAGAAGTCTAAACCTCAAGATTCACTCTCTCGAGGCTCTCCTAAAAATGGAGAACACCGACATCTGTGCAGTAACTGAGACCTGGTTCAAAGCTCCAGAGAGCACCCCTGCAATACCAGGCTACAACTCATACCACACTTTTTGGCCATCAAACCAGGACCGAAACACTAAAGGTGGAGGAGTGTCCACATTCACCAAGGATATTCACACCTCCAGGCTAGTTGCCCAACACAATGCATCTGAAATTCTCCAGGTGCAACTAACACTAGGTAAGACTGCAATACAAACTGTAGCTTGCTACAGATACCTCACCATGCCCCAAGATTCTCACTAGACCTTTCTAAACATACAGGAAAATATTTAGATACAACCAAACCCCCTAATACTGGGTGATTTCAACTACCTTGCCATTAACTGGGAAAACTACTCCAGTACCTACAACTTTGCTCAACGGTTCTTGGATTTCATAAATTCCTACGCCCTAGAGCAACTAATTCATAGTCCCACCAGGGGTACCAATATTCTAGACCTGGTCATTACCAACATGGGAGATCAATGCTCCACACCAGTGGTCACCCCCTCCTCGTTGGTCAGATCAGACCATAAGCTAATCACCCTTGACATCCATATCCCACCCCCACCCCCCTTTAAGGATACCTCAGTAAAAAACTTCTCTAAAGCCAACTTCATGCTTCTCAAGTCAGAAGTAACAAACTTCATGACACCCACGACACTCATGCAGATGGGAACTGGAAGTTTAACTGCTGAATCCTACACTAAGGTGCTGTACGAGCACATTCACTCATGCATGGACCGAGCCATCCCAAATAGAACCAAGATGCTGTCCTCTAAAAAAAGGAAGCCAATCTGGTGGTCCCCTGCCATAAACAAGCTGTACAACAGAAGGAAGAAACTGTTGCAGAAAAGAGGAAGAATCCAGGATTCAAAAAAACTCCCTCACCAGCCTCAGTAGAAAGTTGAGATCCCTCATAAAATCTTCCAAAGCTAGTTATGAAAACAAAATTGCCAAAGATTCCAAAGACAACCACAAGGCATTCTATAGCTATGTCAAGAATCTAAATGGCAATACTCAGATCTGCTCTGAGCTACAGCAGAATGGCACTAGATATACTGATCCCAAGGATACTGCCAATATCCTGGCAGATAGATTCAGTGCCAACTTCACCCCCCCACCCCCTAAAGGGCCCATCTCAATTCTGAAAGAATGCCAAATTCTGGTAATCACAGCCACTCAGGTAAAAAACACACTCTCCAAAGCCAAGAATACAGCATCCATGGGATCAGACAACATCCTGGGCTGTGTACTGCATGAACTACAAAATGAAGTGGCACCGCACCTATGTGTCATGTTTAATCATAGCCTCACCTCAGGCTTCGTGCCCACAGAGTGGCGCACAACTACAGTCATCATACTCCGCAAGGGGGGATCCACTTTGGATCCCGGGAACTACCATCCCATCAGTCTGACGAGCCTGACCTGCAAGGCTATGGAACGTATTATCATGGAACTTATAAACAAAGACATTGGCAACATTTAAACACTGGACCCCACTCAGTTTGGGTTCATGAAGTGTTGATCTTGTCTCCTGAACCTGATAGACTTCTTCGAATCAGTCTCCAGAGCCATGGACGAGGGTAAGGTGGTTCACACAGCCTACTTGGACCTTGCCAAGGCTTTCGACACTATCCCCCACTCTGGAATCATAGATAAACTTACTATGCTGGACATTAATCCCTATGTCACTCAATGGATTGCAAACTGGCTTACTGACAGAACACACACTGTAAAAGTAGCTGACTCCAAATCCAGCTCCAGACAAGTGACAAGCGGTGTACCGCAGGGTTCTGTCCTGGGACCACTCTTGTTTGGGATCTACTTCTCTGAACTACAGGACAACACTAAAGGACTCTGGCTTACAAAGTTCACAAATGACTGTAAGCTGGGAGCCATTATTGAATCCCCAAATGATGTGGATATACTACAAAAGGGCCTTAGCGAAACAGATGCCTGGTGCCAGAGCCATGGGCTCAAGCTAAATGTCAAAAAATGTATAGTTGTCCCCTTTGGGGAAAAAAAACATACTTTTAAACTACCACATAGGTGGCAGTGCAGTAAACACCGAAAGTGTGATAACAGACCTAGGGACACAGGTGGACAGTGGTCTCACCTTTGATAACCACATAGCCACAACAGTTAGAAAATCCTTCTACATGGCATACCTCATCAGTAAGGGCTTTTCATCCAGAAAAAAGGAGGTCATTGTCCCTCTGTACTCATCCCTCATTAGACCCATTATAGAATACAATGCCCCATTTGCTATGTACCTCACAAGACATCTGCAACAACTAGAAAGGCCGCAGAAATATCTCACAAAAAGAATCACAGGCCTAAAGCAGATACCTTATGCTGACCATCTAAAGAAACTCCAGACATATTCTGTCGCATATCGCCTACTCAGAGGCGATCTCTTCCTAACATACAAGGCCATGTCAAACCCAGAGTTGTTGGACATGCTACACTTAGAAATCCCAATCCCTCCGAGCCACATGCTCCAGGGATCTTAACTTTGTCATCACGATGAATAAAACATGCTGGAGGGATAGGTTCCTGACCCAGAGACTCCCCATACTCTGGAACAGGCTGCCCATACATGTCAGGCAGAGCGCCTCAATGGTCCTCTTCAAGAGGAACCTTGATGATTGGATGGGAGATAGGAAATTAACTCCAGAGGTCACATCAGTAGCCCTTCTAGACAGGGGTCCAGGAAAGTAAATATTTGTGGGAAGCAATAGCCAGGGAATCGTTATGGCTAGGCTTGCATAGGCCCTAGGGACGATAGCCTAGTGGATGCCTATGATCCTATGAACTTATGACACATGCCTAGAAAGACTATGTAAGCTGATTATAAGTATGATCCACCTGCAGTCAGAACTGGAAGGAATCAAGACTAGCATTGTATAAAGTAATGCCATATTCTCCCATATTACAGCCAATAGAAAGCCAAGTGACTTCCTTCTACTAAGCCTAAATATTAGAAGTATATCCAACAAAGTCCATGAACTCCATGCCACCATAGACTTGTACTCCCCAGATATAGTCATCCTGACAGAAACCTGGCTAAAATCTCACATTACCAGTGAGCAAATACTCCCTACAGGTTATGGCATATTAAGAGTAGACTGGCTAAACAAGAAAGGAGGCGGTGTAGCTATAATATTTAAACAGCATCTAAACATCCAGATCTTAAAATCATTGGCTCCACAAATAGGCAATGAAGAAATAATATATACCAACCTCAAAATAAACCAAAATAAAACCATCAACATAATTGGATGCTACTTCCCACCTGGTCAAAACATCCCTCCACTAGAAAACCTCCACAGCTTGTCTACCCACCATCTCCCCCAAGAAACTATCATTTTAGGTGATTGCAATATTGACTGGCAATCCTGTTCTGGCAACCATCCATCCCATCATGTAAACCTTCATGGCTTCACCCAACTAGTCCAGTCACCAACCAGGATAAATAAAAACTCCAGCAAGCACACTACCCTGGACTGGATACTAGTCAGTAAGAACCCCCAGTCATATATAACAGGCTGCTTATCAGATAGCCTCAGTGATCACTCCCCAACATTCCTACTCAAAAAATACCTATACCAAGCTAAACCTGTCATCTACCTTCAAATACGTAAAAAACTAAACTTTAACCCACTCACATTCGTCTCATCCCTCAAAGAATGTAACTGGCATCCTCTAAAGTACCTCAGTCTTGATGACGCAGTTGAATTTTTTAATACTACCTTCCTGAGCATCCTTAATTACCATGCCCCCATAAGACTTTCCAGAATCAAAGCACAACCCACCCCATGACTACAGAAAACCACTAAGTCAGAAATGAAAAACAGGGATAAAGCCTGGGAGCACTGGCGCAAAAACAAAACCCCCTCAACTAGACAGAAATTCCTAGAACTACACAATAGAGTCAAAAAGCTAATAAAACAGGACAAATTCCAATACTACCAGTCTGCCCTAGACTCCTCTCAACATAGCCCCAAACAATTCTGGTCCTCCATAAACTCCATCCTCCACCCAGGTAAAGTCAGTACCCCTCCCCCTAACATCCTTCACTCCTCAGAAAATATTGCTACCTCATTCAACACACACTTCACACAAACCATACTATCACTAGCTAAACAACACAACCCCCCTCCCCTCCAACCCACACCTTCAACTAGTAATCTCCCCACTGCCTTCTCTTTTTATCCTGTACCTACCTCCAACATAAAAAAAACTCTTAACTAAACTTAAGCCCACCAGATTAGCAGCAGACAACCTCCCAAGTGAATACCTACAAATCGCAGCTGATGCTCTGGCCTACCCAGTATCCATCTTGATTAACTGATCTCTGTCAGAAAGTTACGTTCCCACACTGTGGAAAGTATCACATATAATTCCCCTCCACAAAGGCGGACCCTCCACAGAGCTAACCAATTACCGCCCCATAGCTATTCTCTCTCCACTCTCCAAAATACTAGAGAGATGCATACACTCTCAGGTCTCAGACTACCTCCTTACTAACAAGCTCCTTTCCAATACTCAGCATGGCTTCCAACCAAACCATAGCACCACCACTGCCTTACTCTCCTTTACTAACACTATCCTTCAGCATAAAAACAATGGCTACTTTCCTAGACCTATCTAAAGCATTTGACATGGTCCCACACAAACAACTTATCTCTGTCCTCAATAACCTATCCTTCTCACAATCAGTCACCAACTGGTTTCAGAGTTACCTTTCTGACTGCCAACAATCCGTTGTATGGCAGAATGACATATCTCCCCAACTACCTGTCTCCATAGGGGTTCCCCAAGGATCCATCCTTGGACCCCTACTCTTCTCTGTTTTCACCAATAATCTAGCCTCTGCCACCAAACATGGCACACTCATACAATACGCAGATGACTCAACCATCATCTGCTCAGCCCAGTCCCTACCCAAACTGCAAAAAGTCACACAGGAAGCCTTTTCCTCTGTTAAAACTTGGTTATCCGATGCCCAATTAATACTCAACTCAAACAAAACTAAACTACTCATCTTCCAACCCACCAAACATACTCAAAACAACTCTCACTTTAACATCACAGCAAAAGACAACACCACTATATACCCAACTGAACACACCAAATTGCTAGGAGTGGAAATAGATAATAAACTAAAATTTGACATTCACATATCCTTGACCATAAAAAAAGTCCACACAAAACTAGAAGCACTATACAGAAATAAGCAACTTCTCACCAAAGCAGCAAAGATTTCAATAGCAAATTCCCACCTTATCTCCTCCCTACTTTATGCCTGTCCAATATATACCAACCTAAGGCAATGCAATCTAAACAAGCTAGAGACCTGCTACAACAAAATTGCCAAATTCGCCACAGGGGCATCCTACCGTAGTCACCACTGTCTGTCACTTGCTGAACTGGGCTGGCTTGAACTCCCTCACCTCCTTCAATGGTATCAACTCTCACTCGCCCACAAAAGTACAGTTTTGTACCTACCATAAATGTAGATGTTCGAGTGCTAATACAGCTGCAGTAATCACAGATGGGTTTTCTGCCGTCAGGCAGGTCCTCGGTCGGCCGAATTCCAAAGTCTAGGTCCGCGTCGGTTGTTGTCGCTTTCTTTCCTGACGTCAGTGCGACAGGGGTATATAAGACACAGCCGATGCCATTTTCTTCAGTCTTTCTTGCCCCAGATGTCAGGTGCCCCCAGAAGGAAGGCAATACATAAATTATAAATATATATAATCAAGCAATGCAATATAATCAAAAATCAGTAGTTGCAAGCAAATACACCATAGAAGGATAACCCAATCAGGTTGTATGAGGAGGTGTTAGCCACTAGGCCTTTACCAAGAGGGGAAGGAGGGAGGGAAACATGTACTGCAGCTGTATTAGCACTCGAACATCTATATTTATGGTAGGTACAAAACTGTACTATGTTCATCGTGCATACAGCTGCAGTAATCACAGATGGGTAGAATCCCAAAGCTACGCACAGGGTGGTAGGCACTAGGTGGAACTGGGAGCAGCCAGAATGCCCTGCAACACAGCAGTGGCAAAGCCTGCTCTAGTTTTGGAGTATAAAGGCAGGTGGTAGTGTTTTGTGAAGGTATGCACAGAACTCCAAGTGGCTGCCTCCAAAATATCTTTGGTAGGGACTCCTCTGAGGAAGGCTGTAGAGGTAGCTGTGGCCCTTGTGGAGTGGGATCTGATGCCTGTAGGAACAGGTTTGCCATGAAAGGAGTAACAAAACCGTATGCAGTGGCCTATCCATTTTGAAATTGTCTGTTTGGAAATTGGCTTCCCTTGAGCTCCTACAGCATAGGACACAAAAAGTTGTTCTGATTTCCTGAAAGGCTTTGTTCTGTCCAAATAGTAACGTAGCTGTCTATGAATGTCTAAGGAATGTAGCAGCCTTTCCCCTTTGTTTTGAGGATTGGGGTAAAAGGTAGGTAAGTGTATGGCCTGATTTAAAGCTACCCTGGATACTATCTTAGGCATAAATGACGGGTTGGTTCGTAGGGAAACCCTGTCCTGATGGAAGATGAGAAAGGGCTGCACAGCCATGAGGGCTTGTAGTTCCGAAACCCTACGAGCTGAGGTAATGGCCAGAAGGAAAGCTGTTTTCCAGGACAAATATTGCAAATCTGTTGAGGCAGCTGGTTCAAAGGGAGGTAATGTTAATTTTTCTAGAATGTAGGTAAGATCCCAGGCTGGTATTGGTTGTTTCCTTGGAGGTCTTATATTCTTAGCTCCTCTGAGGAACTGTCTTAAAAGTGGGTGAGAGAATAAGGGTGGATCAGTGTTGTATTCTGCAGAAATGGCTGAGGCATGAATTTTGATGGAGGAAAATGAAAGTCCACTGTTCAACAGCTCAGCTAGATACTGTAATATCTGAGGCAAATTCAGTTTTCTAGGATCCTGGTCTTTTTTCCTCATTCCAAGCGCAAAACCGTTTCCATTTTGCGGAGTAAGCCTTTCTAGTAGATGGCCTTCTGGCCTCCAAAATGACATCCTGCACCTCTTTGGAGAGTAGGGTCTGTTGTGGTGTTAAGGAATTTTCCATGCAGCCAGATTGAGTGTTTTCAGCTGACTGTGAAGAGTTTTGTAGCTGTGCTGAGTCAGTAGAAGAGGCATTAGAGGTAGGGTTCCAGGGAGGAGTATGTGTTAGGCTCCTCAGGAGTGGGTACCAGTGTTGTCTTGGCCAGTCTGGAGCAATCAGTATCATCTTCGGTCTGTCTGCTCTTGCTTTCAAGAGCACTTTGGGCAGAAGAGGCAAAGGTGGGAAAGCGTAAACTGTCCATGCTGCCCAACTGAAAGAAAGGGCGTCCACTCTCCAGGCCTTTGGATGAAAGGTCCTTGAACAGAACTTTTTTAATTGATGATTCCTGTGGGAGGCGAAGAGATCTATGTCTGGCCTTCCCCACGCTTGGATTATCTTTGTAAACACTTGAGGATGCAACTTCCATTCGTGTGGGTCTGTCATATTTCTGCTTAGATTGTCTGCCAGCGTGTTTTCCAATCCTGGCAAGTACTGTGCTTGAAGTTCGATTTGCCATTCCAGAGCCAAGTTCCAAAGTGACATGGCTAGCCCGCACAGGGGGGTATGAATGTGTTCCACCTTGTTTGTTTATGTACCACATTACTGTGGTGTTGTCTGTTCTTATCAATAATTGTCCTGGATGCAGGAGGTCCTTGAAAGCTGTAATTGCATTTATCACTGCTAGCATTTCTTTTTGCTTGATGTGAAGGTGCTTTTCCTTTTGGGACCATTTGCCCTGAATGCACCTGTCTGTCATGTGCGCCCCCAGGCGTAGTCTGAGGCGTCTGTTGTGATGACTTGATTTGCTTGAGGCTTGCAGAATGGAAGACCTGTGTTTGTTTGGCATGCTTGGGCCCACCATAGAAATTCCTTTTGCAAACATGGGATTATTGGTATTATTGTTTCCAAACTGTGGCTGTGTTGAGACCATAGGTTTTTTAGGTACCATTGAAGTTTCCTCGTATGCAACTTTGCACATGGGATTAAAAGAATGCAAGATGCCATGAAGCCCAGAGCCTGCAGGATTTTCCTTGCAGTGAGCCTGGTACAATTTGCTAGTATTTTGAAGTACTGAGTTAGTTGCCCTGTTTTTCTGGCGTAAGATAGGCCATCTGGGTGTTTGTGTCCAAGTTGGCACCCAGGAAAGTTATTTTCTGAGATGGTGTTAGCCTGGATTTCTCTTTGTTGACTGTGTATCCCAGAGAATTCAATAACCGTGTTACATAAGCCAGATGTTCCAGAAGTATGTGCTTGCTGTCCGCTTGGATCAGGCAGTCGTCCAAATAAGGGTAAATTTGTATCCCTTGAAGTCTGCAGTAGGCAATTACTGATGCCAGGCATTTCGTGAATACTCTGGGCGCAGTAGATAAGCCAAAGGACAATGCAAAGAATTGATAGTGGATTGAACCTGCAAGAAATCTGAGGTATCTTCTGCAGCTTTGTCTGATTGGGACATGCAGGTATGCCTCCTTGAGGTCCAATGTTACCAGCCAAAACTCCTTGCCCAGCATGGGAAGAAGCTGCTGTAATGTGAGCATCTTGAATTTTGGTACGAGTAGAAATGTGTTTAGGATGGTTAAGTCCAAAATGGGTCTCCAGTCGGTTCCTTTCCTTGGTACCAGAAAAAGTCTGGAATAAAAACCTTGACCTTGTTCGTGAGTAGGTACCTCTTGAATAGCTTTCATGCCCATAAGCTTTGAAATTTGTATTTGAGCCTCTGCCCTTTGATTGTGTGGCAGGTTCGGCATGCCTCTCATTTTTGGAAGAGTGTGAAAATGAAATCTGTAGCCTCTGTTTATAATGTCCAGGATCCATTTGTCTGTTGTGATAATATGCCAATTTCTTGTAAATAATGCCAGCTTTCCTCCCAAGGGTGCTGTCAGCTGAGACTTGCTTGGCATGAGAAGGGGGAAGTCATTGGGTTTGTTTCCTGTATTGTTGTGCACTGTCTTCGCCACCTCTTGGTGCTGGAGTTTGCCATTGTCTGCCTCTATATGATCCTTGAGGTTGTCCTCTGCCCCTTGTGCCTGTATCTACCTCTTTGTGGCTTGTCCGTGGCTGGAAAGGACCAGTTTTTTGAAGGCCAATTTCTGCTAAAACGTGGTGGTTGAACCTGTAGAAAAGCTTTCACAGTTTGCATAGATTTAGCTTTTTCTTCCATTTTCCGTAGTATCTCCTCAGCATTAGTACCAAATAGTACATCCTTTTGTAAAGGAGCATCTAGTAGTTTAGCTTTAACATGGTCAGGCAAGGTTTGTTCCCTAAGCCAGGCATGTCTACGAATGACTGATCCTGTCACAGCAGCTCTACTTGAGGCCTCTAGGGCATCATAGCCACATTGTAAAGTGTGTTTACCCACTTGTTCTGCACTATGCATCATGTCCTGCAACTCCTTCAAATCTGGTTGTTCAGGTTGAGACATTTTATTTCTTAGTTGTGATAACAGAAACTGCTGATATTTAAGCATATGGAACTGACAATTTAAGGCCCTCATGGCTAGGGTGGCCGAGGTATATACCTTTTTTCCCCACCTTTCTAAGGATCTAGACTCTCTTCGAAGGTAGTGGATTCTTAGCAGTAGAGGCCTTCATTCCCTTGGGGCCTTGAGAAATGGTTTCAGGGTCAGCATTATGGCTTTTGTAAAGAAATTGGTGAGAGTTTGGAACTCTGTAGTACCTATCAGGTTTGACTGGGGCAGGAGGCAGGGAATCCGGATTTAGGCAAGCCTCCGAGTAAACATCATCAAGTATGTCCAAGACAGGAGGTATCGCCAGAGGTCTGTGCTGAGGTAACAAAAGAAATTCACTAAGTCTTTTCTTGGAATCAGAAAAGTCTTGGCCTTCCCAATGGAAGTGTTCCCTCAAGGTGTGCAAGGTTTCCCCAAAGGAAAAATCCTCTGGGGGAGATACAGAAGGAATGGACTGCTCAGCATCCGAATCTTCAAAAGGGGAGTACAAGTGTTCCTCTTCATCAGAATGTTCTGAAAAAATGGAGTCCTGGTCAGAAGAGGGAGAAGCTTCCTCCACTCTGGGTCTCTTGTCTGGAGGGGGTTGGGAACCCCTGATAAGAGTAATTAAATCCTCAGCCATTTTTAGCATCTGCTTTTTAGGCATGGGGCCTGGAGATGGGCCCTGTGCAACAGGCCTCTTGGGATGCATGGCTGATTTGGACTTAGTAAAGGCCTTTATGGAAAAGGAAGATGAGGGTCTAAAGACACCATGGGTGGAAGTGGACATGCCCACATTAGGAGGCTCAACACTCACAGTGGCTTCGGTGGTTGTAGTCTGGGTATGGGCCGAGGTACCTGCGGTCTCGGTTACAGAGGACACCGCCAAAGAAGTGTCGTCGGTAGTCAGGGGCTGTGTAGGAGTCTCGCTGAGAACCGGACCACGTGTAGCCGGTTTTGGCGTGGTGTCGGTGGAGACCGCGGGCCCCGTGTGTCAGTCTTTGTCCTTGCGTTTTTTGGACAAAACGGTAGTCGGAGTATCCGACGACATTTTATAATCAAAGGCTTTACCAAAAAAGTGCTGGGCGAACTCCGCCCGATGCTTAATAGTGCGTTTATTGAAAGTAGCGCAAAAGCGACAGGCCGAGACGTCGTGGTCTGGGCCTAAACAAGGTATGCAGAGGGAATGGAAATCCTTATGCGGTATTTGCTTCCCACAAGAAATAAAATTGTTAACTTTGTCTGACATCGGTCTGAGGCAAGAAAAGTTTCCCCAACGGGGTACTTAGCTTTAAAGAAGACTTCGGTTTCCAATTTTTCGTAATTTCAGGAGCTGGCCGACCGGCACTTGCGAACTGCTTCTGCTTCGGGCACCGCGCGGCAAAAAAGACTGAAGAAAATGGCGTCGGCTGTGTCTTATATACCCCTGTTGCACTGACGTCAGGAAAGAAAGCGACAACAACCGACGCCGGACCTAGACTTTGGAATTCGGCCGACCGAGGACCCGCCTGATGGCAGAAAACCCATCTGTGATTACTGCAGCTGTATGCACGATGAACATCTAGTAAATCATCCACTAAATGTCCCATCCCTCCAGAATTTACTCCAACCCTATCGCACCACCAGACCACTAAGATCCAGCAACAAAAATCACTTGCAGATTACTAAAGCCAATAACTCTGCTGGTGAAGCACTATTCTCTTGCACCATAGCCAAATTATGGAACTCCCTCCCACCCACAATTACCTCCGTACCATCATGCACCCACTTCAAAACTTTACTAAAAGCGCACCTAAAAACATGCTGGCTATGCCCTT
Source organism: Protopterus annectens (assembly GCF_019279795.1). Lineage (NCBI taxonomy): Eukaryota > Metazoa > Chordata > Ceratodontiformes > Protopteridae > Protopterus > Protopterus annectens. Next base: position 75,072,814 of record NC_056748.1, on the reverse strand, counting down.
GCAATTCCCACTCTAATATCACCCTCCCCATCCAACCATTACCTTTCTTTCCACTCCACTAACTACTTTGATTATAGCAAGCTCAGATGCTCATAAGCCAGTACTTATTATACAGCAGGAACTTCTTCTTGTAACATTTGTTATTGTCTGTTATGTACTTCACAGATAAAGATTCTAGTTGTCTATTGATGTACTATGTTCTTCATCTGTAAATATGTTGTAAGTAATTGCTATGTAAATTGTTAATCGCTATGTAATCCAATGTAACTACTGTCGGTTTATTTTTACTGTGGAGCTTTTCTCCCCGAGCCTCCACTGAAAATGGACCTACGTCCAGTCGGACACTCCCGGTCAACAAATATAAATAAATAATATCCAGATTATATTGTCCATAGAAATCCATGTAAACAATATACAAAGAGATAGATTATTTGAACACAGAAATAAACTGATCATAAATATAGTCCCCTACAGAAGTGGTATTTTCTAACAACTATGAAAACTAACAAATAACACAGCTCCACCTGAAGTCTGAGAAAGATGCAGGATAAGTACAAACTTCATAAGAAAATCCCACCACCGGTTTCAAAGACTAGATAAAATGGCATAGTGTTAGAGCAACTATTTAGTTAAAAAGCCACAGAGTCGATAACACGTGTGTCAGTTCTGCTTCAGCTCTAGAAGTACTTCTCAGTCTCTGAAATGTACAAAGTACTCCTCACATTCCAAAAAACTAAGACAGCCCTAATCCCAAGTGCCTTTTTTTGTCATGGCAGGCAAGGGGTTGAGGTTCACTTGTTAGGACTGAAGAATGCACCTCACAAAAGATACTTCTTTGTACATTTAATCAGAAAAAGAAGTAGAGCAGTATGCAAATTGGTACAACATTAATGAGTAATCTTCATTTCCTGTCAGAACGGAGAAGGGCATGGAGGATCAGATGTACGATAGAATAATACCAGGGTAGTGAATAGAAAGTGAAAGTATCCCAGAATGTTTACATGAGCTGATTCCCTAGGGTGGTACAAATTAAGTGTATACAAATATTAAAGGTTCCAGAACTGATGATAAACTTAAAAGGTGTAGTGGTTAAGGGTCAACCTTCAACAGCAAGCTTGTACAGGCACAACATAAAAGTTAATGATATTGAGTTTGCGGTTGATAACACTGTTTCTATGGGCTCAAGCCCACGTAAAATATGCATATGTCATTGTCAATATTATTGACAACAAACTTGAGAGTCAAGGTCAGAGAAGAGAGAATTGGTGTTCAGGAGAACAAATGGCTCCTGTAAAGACAACAGAAGCATCACTGATTATCGACAACAGGAAAAACATTCCTCAATCAATGCCAACATTAATGACACAGAATCTGAAAACAGAGATTCATGCTAAGAGAATTACTGTTAAGAAGGATGGTCAGCACCAAAAAACTCCATGTTGGAATTAACGTTAACCAATACTGTTCTTAAGAATAGAGACTGGTGTTAATGGATATGAAGGTAGCACTTAAAACACATTGGTGTCAAAGTAATCAACACCAAAAACAACTGAGGCCAAGAAGGGTCAAGGTTGAGACTGACTTGATTTCATGCTGAATGCAACTTTACTACAAGGTCAACAATCGACCTAGAGCTGGGATCAATGCTGAAATGAAGAACAGTATTAATACCAAATAAGAATTTGACTTTTCTTAGAACTGACTTCTGACCAGGAACCTGGTTCAAAGCAAGCATGAAGTCAGCAAAAAAGTGAAGTGCCATATCAATACAAAGCCACAACTGACACAGAAGTTAAAACAGGGCAATGATAACATCAAACTAAGAAAAAATGGCTCACATGTAATAAAAAAAACAATTACGTCCTTGAAAGATAAGCTCAAAAATACCCATTTTGTATTAGGAGCACTAAGCACAACTATAACCCACAGATAAGCATGTATACCTACAGAGTACAACCTTACACAAATACAGTTCATACACTGGAGACCATGGGACCAGTTAGAAAATATTTGTTGCTGGTGTAAGTTTGCTTTACCGATGGGCTTTACTCTGGAGTAAGTCAGTTACAAACAGAACAAGTCTTTTGGAATCTGTACCTATGAGCCATATCACAAGAAAACAATCAATCACTGATACTTGAGCCAAAATAGGGCTGGTAAAAGTGTCAAATGAAGAACTAGTTCCTCTGTAATAAAACATATATACATCCATAAAAGACAGCTTCCAAAAATACATGTTAATTTTTGAAACATGAAGCACAACCTTAACCAAGAAAAAGCAATAGCTTTCACTTTTGCATTAAAAAAATGCATTCAATATCAAAAGGAACTTTAGAAAGAAACATTCATTAAGTATTCCAAGTTCAGAAATTACACCTTGGCGGAACAAACTACTAAGTACCTTCCCAGCAAGAATCTAAGAATAAAAAAACGGTGAACATCAAGTCAAAAAAGCTAAGTTTTCAAATTATAACCTTGGAACTAAATACTCCATTGTCATAAATATCAAGGAAAAGGTGACGAGAAAATATCGACATCCTGAAGAGAAATAACAAAATTCAACAAAAACTCAGAAAAATAAAAACAGTAGCCTGGGCCTGTGTACAAATCAGATTAACCTTAACATATGGCAAAAGAAGTATGGAGAAGGGTCCTTCTGTGTCAGGAATATTGGCAAAAGGGAGGACTTTGGTAACTTGGGAATGTTTTACATGCTGAGCTGACCAGGTCCTGGCAGCCTTAGCCTATGAGTAGAGAAAGCTGGACTTGTTTTCTCTTCTTCTTATTCCCATGCACCACATGCAAACCATTGGCCTACACGTCTAATGGCATCAAGCAAAGGACTAGTACAGAAGGAGTACATTCAACTCCAGTGCAACTCGATATGAACTCCATTCACAGAGTGAGCACAACCTGCAAGTCAGAACAATACCAAAACAAAAGAATACAAAAATTACATGACAACCTTATATGAAAATCCATAGGTAGCTGCAGGAAGGGCAGGCTGTCTGGTCACAAGGGAACTGTGGGAAGATAAGGACTCACTGCAAAAAGGCCTCTTTAAAGATCATGTGAAAGGGTGAGTACATATCCATTATAACTGTCTTTGTATTTTGTACACATTTGGTAACCACTGTGAAAAATTAAAATCTGAATGGAACTAAGGGCCTGATGATAATCAAAAAGCAAGGCCTCAGAAGGTCAACTCTTACAACAAGAAGATGCCAAAGGAAGCCTCATTTACAAAGTATAAATATGGCCACAGCATGAATGTCTGCAATAAAAAAAAAAGAACTGAAACAAGGTCGATACAAAACACTAAAAAACAGTAAGAAAATGATACGCAGTCAAGATGAGTTACACAGGACAGAAATAGTACTGTAAAAACACTCATTTATTGAGCACTTTTGTCCACTACCATATGGTATACAGACTTCTTTAGAAAAATGAAACCGAAAGGAATTACATAGTTAAGTACCTTATCGCAATCTTAAATAACAGACACAACTTTCATTTTGGAAAGACTAGGTGATGAAATCCTTTGTGTTAAAAAAAGGCAGAAATATTTAACAGATTCTGGAAAACTATAACATTCATACAAGACCACTTTTTCAAAGAATCACAGAGAATGTTCGTGCTAACAGTTTAGGTATATCCATGAAAGCCCCTACAGTAGTGTGGATGATTTCTGAAAAACTAATGAGGTGAACACATGGTTTGATTGTACTACCACTGGGGTGGTTTACATTGAAAAATGCCTTTATTGTGCAGCATTTTACACTGGAAAGACTGAATGCAGACTACAACAAAGGATATATTAACACTGTTTATTAAATAATCACATGCTATTAATGCAGTATACAAACATTCCATGAACTGTGATACACAAAAACACACTTTGATCTATTCAAACACACAAAGAAACACATAGAACATACCTAAACAATGAAAACAGAGTGTTACATAACATATTATTGGAAAAATGGTTTTGTTTTGGAAATCCCTGCATCCAAATGAAAGTAAATAACAGCTTCCCTACCTGGAAGGGAACTGCAATATGTTGAGTTTCCATCCTTTGTCATTCATTGCATTTGATAGCCGGAACACATCAAACACTTTGGATCCTATAGCAACCACTGACACCTGTGGCTGTCCAAAGACAAAAATACCATTGATTTTTCGTAACCTAGAAAGTACGAGAAAACAAGAAAAGATAGAATGAAGTGGGAACAATGGACAGAAGTGGAAAAAATGGCCTATTCATTACAAAATCTTTTCTGTGATTGTGTTAATTCTCATAACACTGTACAACTTTCATTCTTTGTGCTCTTTAAAAGCAGAATTCTTAGATTTTATTTTATTTATTTTATTTTAATAAAGTAAAATAAAATAAATTCATTACAAAATCTTTTCTGTGATTGTGTTAATTCTCATAACACTGTACAACTTTCATTCTTTGTGCTCTTTAAAAGCAGAATTCTTAGATAGCTGACCAAATGGATATCACAAACTAAATGTTTCACTGTCGACAATACTTTCCCAAAAGCATTCTGCATTGTTCTTTAAATTTACATATAGAACAAACTTGCATGATTGTGCACTTTTTTTCTTTTTTTTTTCTTGGTAGTCATGGCGAGGACTTAGTTGAAGGTATTTCTGAAAGAAAGAAGAGGAAAATGTAGGCACATTCCTTGTTATGGTCTACACAAGTTCCTGCATTCTATAGTGCTACTTTCTATTTACTGCAATAACACATGCATTGCAGTTTGCATTATTTATTTATTTATTTGCATTTTGTTTAACTGGAAAGTCCACTGGGCCAATCAAAGCCCATGTTCAGTGCAGGCCCTGAGGGAAAAGCTCCACAGTAAAAACAGGGGTAAAATTCATTCTATAGTGCAGTCATTCAATAAGCAGAGATACAAAGAGTAACTAAGTATACCACTCAGGAATAAACACAAAAGTAGATTAAACACACCGTTGAAAAGAGTTGTGTATAGTTCCAAAACAAGTAAAAAGGTAACGTTACATTCAAATTTCTAGGTCTTAGAATAGTAAAGAATTAAAGATAATATTATAGGATGGAGGATGGGGAGGCATCACTCATACAAGTTACTTTAAGGAGGCTTGGTATATGTCCAATTTCAGTGTTTATGGAGGCTTGATACATGTACAGTTCCAGGTAGAATATAGGTATTCGCATAATGAAGTTTTAAAGAAGGCAAGGTTTTTGGTTGTTCTACCTGATAGATGTACACCACTTCAACTTTAGCAATGGAGCAGGAGTAAAGGAGCTGACCGTTTGGCAGGTTTGGCTTATGAACTTGCAAGACTGCCCGATTCTCAAACCTAAGGGGCCTCTTTGGGAGGTAGTAAGTAAATATTGAGCTGATGGCAGGACAATCTGAAGGTTTTAAAGATCATTTTATGAGCTGCAGTTAGTTAACACAAAAATCCACATAACAGCCTACTAATTAGCCATACAGAAAATAAAAAAACACCACACAGGTTGACTCAGATGACTTAAATAACACAGTTAACAGTTTAAGCTCTTTCGTTCATTAAAAGACTGAATCAGAAACTGAACTGGAATAGAAACAAAACCCCTAATGTTTTTTATATCTATATACACATTTTTGGTGAAATATTCATATTTGAGTATCTATAATATTGCAGTGGTATTTTTATAGTACGTTTTTATGGTACTGTCTCTCAGAATTTTGGCGCTAATTTTTGAAGTTTTAAAAGGTTTGTTTTTTAGAAGGGAGAAGTATGACCTTAGATGTATTTGGGTTTAGGGCTAAGTGTTTACTGTACAACCAGGCTTTAGTGGTGCTGAAGGCCAGTTGTGTTTTTGTGTCAGCTGAACATACAATAGTAGAATCGTCAGCATATTGAATAAGGGATCCTTGAGTCATAGAACAGTAGAAATCATTAATGAAAATGCTGAATAGGAGGGGTCCAAGTATAGAACCTCTGGGAACTCCAGCAGATATGTTGAGGTATGGGGAGATAGTGTGTGTTATCATTTGACAACCTGTTGTCTGTCTTTTAAATAACATGTGAACCAGTTAAGTGTGATCAGGGAGAGTCCTATGTTAGCGAGTTTGTTTGGAAGCAAGGAGTGAAAAACTGTATTGAATGCCTTGGACAGAACTAGGATGATAGAGAAAATTCTGCGAGCATCTTGGACTCTATTTACAGTATCCATGAAAGATATGAGGGCAATAGTTACACTACGGCTGGGTCTAAATCCTTGTTGGGTAGATGACAGAAGTCGATTGCGAAGGAGAAACTGGAAAAGTTGAGCATGTATGCATTTTTCCAAGATCCTAGAGATAAGACAGAGAATGGCAATAGGATGGATGGAAGTTGGTTATATCATTGTAGTGCTAATTCTTGAATATTTGCACACACAGCAGCCCTTTTAACTCCCACCAGTCTTACTGCTTCCTTCCAACCTTGGGTCGAAATCAGTTACTCAGGCTCTGACAACCATGTTGAAAGCAGCAGCCTGCAATACACCAAGTGTAGCAGTGGAAGGTCCATACAACTTCAAATGGGAAATATGTGCATAAGACAGCAGCTAAAACACTGCAAAGCATACCTCTCAACATCTTTATTGCTTATGAATTCTAAATAAAGCAAAAAAATAATGTTGTGTCTTTCGGCTTTTCTCGGTTAGGGGTCGCCACAGTGGAACTCCGGTCCGCTAATGATTGGCAGTAGATTTTTACGTGCCGAGTTGCCAGCCCTGACGCACAACCTTCAACGAAGGTACGCCCATTTACGCACGTCTCCACACAGAAGACGCTCTAGCTGAGAATCGAACAGGACGTCTTACTGTGAGGCGACAACGCTACCGAAGGCACCACCACCGCAGTTGTAAAGCCAAAAAATAATAAAGGGATACAATTGGGGACAGGTTTTAAATATTACTTTAACTTACAGCAGGATTTGAATCAACGTACATTTTCTGAACATATGAAACTCTAATGTCCATTATTGGCAGACTATAATCCTCAGTAACTTCTCACAAAATCAAGAATTTTAGAAGGGACAAGGCACAAATATCACTCAAAATCAGGGATATTCTGCAGAAAAAAAGGGACAGTTGAGAGGTATGCTCAGGGTCTAAGGTCGCTATTCAAAGCCCTATTAGAGCACACTAAGGAACTACAACATCTACTAGTGTATGCTTTTTAAATGCTACAAATGGGCACAAACTCAATAGAATGATTTGCAGATTTTACTAAGCTAGTAGTATGCAGATTCAGAAGAGGCAAAAAAAAAAGATTGAGTTACATATCAGTCTTTCAGAAGATAAGAGACCACTAAAGGGTCTAAGGATATGCAGAGAGACACAGAACTGATTCTTATGGAAAGTGCCACAAGTGGATGGAAAACGTCCCACAAGCAGTGTATCAACACATTTTCATTCTCAATCAATCATGTTTCCATGAAGGCAAAACAAAATACAGCTCAGAAAACTATAAACAAATGTTCCTACTATAAGGAACACTACATTACAATGCTACAGTTCTCTCTACTTCTTCACTGGAAGCAACATGTTTTAAGTACATTATTTACCTCTGTAGTAGTAGACAGTGCTCAAAGACTAAGCCTGAAATGGGTCCATGCAGCTCCATGCTTGACCCTGGCTAATACAAGTTATGTCAGCAAAGGGGCCGGTAATTCTGCTGTGGCAAGACAATAAGTAACTTAGGGGAGATACAAAAGAAATCATCTCTCCATGTCTACAGCATACTGACAAAAACAAACTTCAAAAACTGATAACAGGATACAGACCACATTCACAAGAATGCCACTTTAATAAGTACACAGGATTCTTGTAAATTTGGTCGGTGTCCTGTTCTGTGCTTTTAAAACCCAGGAGAGATCCCTGAAGGCAACCACAGATTTCATCGTTATTTGCTGTTTACTGCACTTTCTTACCAGAAATTACCGTTTTATTAACTTTAACGTTTGTCCTTCTAAATCAGTTCCCTTCCCGCTGACAGTGGCTAAGTATTATCTGAATGATGTTTCACATTGGAATGAAGTTTGTTGTATAGCCTAACTGATGTCTTACAGCATTCAGTACTGTCACTTCAAAGCCTTGTCCTGTCTGATGCTGCTGTCAGTGAACTTAGCTACCCATTATTTATTTAATTAATTTCAAGGTGCTTTTCGTCCACTGCCTTGTTTTTACTGCTCTGTAGAGACAGAACTATGACATCTTCCCTGCCATGATACCAGACTTCCTGGAATACACATACAACTTGTCAGCTTATTGCATCTATTTGTACTTCGACTTGCTTCTGGTTCTGGGTTGTGACATAATGCTGCTTATGCTCTTTTCCTTCTCAGGATTTTCTTCTGGCTGGCAGAACTTAACACTTCGTGTTATGATTTTATTTATTTTTTATCACATTGCATGCACCTTATAAACCAAAAAATGTGAAGTGGCTTTAGCAACAACCACTGAAAAGGAGTCTTTCAGAAGTGCTGCAGCTGATAACACTGCAGTAAAACCACAGTCTTCAATAATGACAGTCTGCCTTCGACAGCTCCCTTAGATAGACAAACATCAAAAGAGCAACACTAATTCTGACAATCCTGTCCCTTTTTTCCATCTTAACAGTAATAGTAGTAGTAATAAAAATAATAACAATAACACTCATGTATTAACCAGGTAGACCCCTTGTTCAGGGATGACCTGGGAGCACTTCCTGGTTAAGTGACTGACTCAAGGTCACACATTAAACAAATGAAAGCTGAGGGATTCAAACCCTGCCACACAGGAATTTCAGCTCATAGTCTTAATTCTCTGCACCAACTGCCATAAGGACAGAAAGGAAAGTATGGAATAAAAAGTAGATGGTTAGATATCTTTTCCATGTTTTCAATGCCAACACTCTCCCTTTTTCTCTTCTTCTCACTTACTGAATTTTCCCTTCTTTTCCTTTGTTATTTTGCAATTCATTCCCCTTATGCTATTGTGCTGTGTCCTACAAGATTCTCAGAATGTTTGAAGTAGGGATGTTAAAATGATGCAGCCATAGGAGGAGGCCTGAAGCAGGGATAACTACTTTGTAGAGGTGCAAGTGATCACTGCTACTATCATTCATCTGGAAACACAGTAAGGTTCCTTCTTTCAGAAGCCTGATTTAAAATAGGCTGCTTGTTGGTGCCTGGATACAAGCTTGTTATGGAAGTACAGCGTTGTATGCTATGCAACTGAACCAGTACTGTCATAACAATGTTTATTGTGCAAATGTTGTTACAGCTCCTCACTATACTTCTGAGGCCAATAACTACAAAAAAAAAAAAAACAGTGATTCTAAAAGAGAACAGCAAATTTAACAATTGTTATTTACAGGGAGAACATCCCATGCACTCCCCGCTGCCCTGCTACCTCCGAGATTGCCATAACCTGGAGAAAACTGAATATTTAAAGACAAAAACAATCTCAGATACGTCCTAATTTTTTCAGCCTTGCTGTTCCGGGGTCCAGACATACAAATCTCAGAATTTAAAACTGTTAAGCAGCTTGGACTTCCAGAATCACTGGCTGCCTCTATAGCCCTCTGTTAGATAACCCACACATTACGGACATTAAAAAGACGGAACGGAACGAAAGATATCAACCATTACATTAATTACCTTTTTTTGTAGAGGCTAAAACACATTTGCACCATAAAAAGTAATACAAAAGCAGTGCAATTGATTAGTGGCTTACTGTCAAATAAGCAAGTAGTCTTTCAAAGAATAAAGCACAATTGTGTACACTTACCATAAATGTAGATGTTCGAGTGTATTCACTGTTGCAGTCATCACATTTGGGTTATCTGTCTGCAGGTAGCCCTCAGCCAGCCTGAATACCAGAGTCTTGGATTCCTGCGTCGGATGCTGTCTCCTCTTCCATGACATCAGGTCGTCAGGGGTATAAAACATGCAGCCAACGCCATTACATCAGTTTTTCTTGCCCAGATGTCAGGTGCCCCCACAGTGGGAAGCAATTATAAGCTATGGTACACCTCCAACAAAAAGCAAATACACCAGAAAGCTTAAATATACCAAACAAGAAGGAAAGGTAGAGCCAAGAGAAGACAGGGGGAGGAGGATAACCAGGACTACAACAGTGAATACACTCGGACATCTACATTTATGGTAAGTGTACACAACTGTACTATGTTCTTCATGTTTCACTGTTGCAGTCATCACATTTGGGTTGATTCCCAAAGCTAAGGAAGGGAGGAGGAAGTTAAAGAGCATTAAGGCCAGCTATTAAGCCCTGCAAAAATGCATTGGCAAACCCAGCTCTGGATTTAGAAAAAAGAGGCATGCGGTAATGCTTCGTGAAGGTATGTACTGAGCTCCAGGTAGCAGCTTCTAGGATATCCCTGGTAGGGACTCCTCTGAGAAAAGCTGCAGAGGTAGATGCAGCCCTGGTGGAATGTGATCTTATCCCCTGTGGGGTAGGTTTTCCATGGTGCTTGTAGCAAAAATAAATGCAATGGGCTATCCATTTGGAAATGGTTTGCTTTGAAATGGCCTTCCCCTGCAGCAAAGCCAACTAGCAGCTGTTCAGAGGCTTAGTCCTGTCCAAATAGAATCTAAGTTGTCTGTGCACATCCAGAGAGTGCAGTATTCGTTCTCCTTTGTTTTGTGGATTAGGGAAGAAAGTAGGCAAGTGAATGGACTGATTAAGGGCCATGCTAGACACCCCCTTGGGCATAAAGGAAGGATAGGTCCTGAGGGAAACCCTGTCTGCATGGAAGATAATGAAGGGTTCCACTGCCATTGGGGCCTGTAATTCAGACACTCTTATGCTGAAGTGATGGCTAGAAGGAATGCTGTTTTCCAAGAAAGGAATTTCAACTCTGCAGTTGCAGCTGGCTCAAAAAGAGGGAGAGTGAGCTTTTCCAATACAAAGTTAAGGTCCCAGGCTGGAGTAGGGGCTCTCCTGGGGGGGGGGGGGGGTCTTAAAATTTTAGCCCCTCTAAGGAACTGTTTTAGCAGAGGGTGAGAGAAGAGGGGTGGTTCAGTATTATAATGAGCTGAAATGGCAGAGGCATGAATTTTAATTGACGAGAAGGATAGGCCCTTGTGGAGCATTTCTGTTAAGTACTGAAGAATATGAGGTAAGCTGGGCACCATTGTGCCCATCCCCTGAGCCTGGCTCCAGGACCAGTATCTTTTCCACTTTTCAGCATAGGATTTTCTAGTACTAGGCCTCCTGGCCTCCAGGATGACATCTAGCACCTGCTTACTGAGGGATGCTATTGGGCAGCTCAAGGAATTAGCCAGGCTGCAAGGTTCATGGTTTGAAGCTGAGGGTGCAGAATCTGGCCCTCCTGCTGGGACAGCAGGGAAGGGGTCTAAGGCCGGTGCCATGGTTCTAGCAGTGTCATACTGCGCAAGAGGGGGTACCAGTGCTGGTGTGGCCAGTCTGGTGCAATTAGTATTGTCCTTGGCTTGTCCTGTTTGATCTTTAGCAGAACCTTCGAGAGGAGAGGCAGAGGGAGAAAGGCATAAACCGAGAGGCTTTCCCAGGTAAAGGACAGGGCATCCACTTTCCAAGCTTTAGTGTGGGGAGTCCTTGTGCAGATGTGGGTTCATGAGACTTCTGCTTAAGTCGTCTGCCAGTGAATTTAGCTTGCCTGGCAGGAATTGAGCTTGTAGGTGCACTTGGAAGCTCAAGGCTGTGTTCCACAGAGCCATAGCTAGTCTGCAGAGAGGGTACAAGTGGGTTCCCCCCTGCTTGTTTATGTACCACATAACTGTGGTGTTGTCTGTCTTTACCAATAGTTGTCCTGGAAGAATGCAGTCTTTGAAGGCTGTCAAGGAATTCTGTACAGCTAAAATTTCTTTTTGGTTGATATGCAGGTGCATCTGTCTCGGGTTCCATTTGCCCTGAATGCACTGCCCTGCCAAGTGAGCCCCCCCATGCATAGTCTGATGCGTCTGTTGTTAGGATTTGGGCGGCAGGGGGTAGAGTGAAAGTGAGCCCCTTGTTGTGGTAGCAGGCCTCTGCCCACCAAAGGGCCTCTGTCTTTATACAAGGAATGACAGGAATCATTGATTCCAGGTCCTGAGAATGTTGACACCACAGGCTTTTTAGATACCATTGTAGTTTCCTCATATGCAGTCTTGCATATGGAATTAGTAGTATGCAACAGGCCATGAACCCCATGGCTTGCAGAATTTTCCTTGCAGATAGCTGGGTCTTTGTGGCCAATAGTTTGAAGTAGGTTGTCAGATAAACTTGTTTCTCTGGAGTGAGGAAAGCCATCTGGGAAGTTGTGTTCAAGCTTGCTCCCAGGAATACAATCCATTGGCAGGGTACCAGGTGAGATTTCTTTTTGTTTATGGTGTACCCCAGAGAGGTTAGAAGTTTCTTTACAAATGCCAGATGTTGTAATAGCAAGTCCTGGCTTTCTGCCTAAATCAGACAATCGTCCAAGTATGGGTATATTTGAATATTTCTCTGCCTGCAAAATGCAATGGCTGGAGCTAGACATTTTGTGAATACCCTGGGCGCAGTAGATAAGCCAAAGGGACGTGCAGAGAACTGATAGTGCATTGAGCCTGCCCTGAAGCGTAGGAATTTCCTGCAAGATTCCCTAATTGGGATGTGTAGGTAAGCTTCCTTTAAGTCTAAGGTTGCCAGCCAGGCATCTTTGCCTAGCATAGGAAGCAGCTGTTGAAATGTTAGCATTTTGTATTTTGGGATTACCAGAAAAGGTGCTCAGAATAGAGAGGTCCAGGACAGGATGCCAGGAGCTGTCTTTTCTGGATACCAGGAAGTCTTGAAAAAACCTTGTCCCCTTTGTTCTGCTGGGACAGGTTGAATAGCCCTGATACTTAGAAGAGAGAGAACCTGCTGTTGGGCCTCCATCCACTGATTTGGGGGTAGATCTGGCCAACCATTTGGGGTTGGTAGGGAGTGGAAGTGGAATCTGTAATCCTTGGGAAACTATATTCAAAACCCATTTGTCCTGGGTAATAAGTTCCCAGTTTTTTGCATGCAAGGTGAGCTTTCCTCCTAAGGGAGCAGGCAGTTGAGCAGGACTTGTGAGGGTTAAGGTTAAGTCATTGTGCCATTTTTCCGTAGGGGGGGTGGTTTACTGCTCCCTGCTTTGGAAGTGGGAACCCCCCACTGCTTAGACCTGTGCGCAGTCTGAGACTGTAAGCTAGGTGGTCTGCTGTTCCTGGGTTTGGACTGAGAGGGCCTGACAGAGACTGGAAAGGACCAGTTCTTAGAAGGCCAATGTCTACTAAATCTGGGAGGCTGTACTTGTAGGAAATCTTTAACAGTTTGCATAGATTTAGCTTTTTCCTCCATCGTTTTGAGAACTTCTGCTTTGTTGCCAAACAGGCGATCTTGGTTTAAGGGAGCATCCAGTAATTTAGCTTTAACATGATCTGGCAAGTTTTGCTCCTTAAGCCAAGCATGCCTTCTTAAGTACAGACCCAGTGACAGCAGCCCTGCAAGATGCTTCTAAAGAGTCAAACCCACACTGCAAAGTATGCTTGCCAACTTGTTCAGCAGAATGCATTAAATCCTGTAATTCTTTGTGTTCAGCACAGTCAGGAATCAACATCATTTTCTGTTTAAGTATTCCCACAATATGCTGCTGGTACTTTAACATATGAAACTGGCAATTTAAATCCCTAATGGCCAAAGTGGCAGAAGTGTATACTTCCTTACCCCATCTGTCCAAGGCTCTAGAATCTCTATCAGAAGGGGTAGGGTTTTTGGCAGCAGTAACCTTAATGCCTTTTGGTCCTTGCGAAATGGTCTCTGGATCTGCAGTAGGATTCTTGAAGAGGAACTTGTGAGAGTCAGGTACTCTGTAATACCTGTCAGGTTTTCTGGGAGCTGGAAGTAAAGTGTCTGGGGAAAGGCTAGATTCTAAGAAAGTATCATCTACAATGTCCAGAACAGGAGGGATAGCTAAAGGCCTGTGTTGAGGAAGGAGTAAGAATTCCCCAAGCCTCTTTTTGGAATCAGAGTAATCCTGGCTTTTCCAGTGAAAATGCTCCCTAAGAGTGTGCAAGGTTTCACCAAAAGAAAAATCTTCTGGAGGAGAAGCAGAGGGAATGGAGTCCTCTGCATCAGAATTTTCATAGGTAGATAAGGGCAAATCCTGGTAATCAAAAGGAACAGAAGAATCAGATTCCTGATCAGAAGAATCAGAAGGAGGATCTAGGAGAGATTTGGATGTGTTGATTGTGATCCCCAAATGCAGAGCAAGAGTCAGGAAATAATCCCTGGTTTGGGAGAGTAAACACCTGGTGGGAGCAGTAAGGAGCCAATCGTCCAGGTATGGATAGACCTGAATCCCCTGAAGCCTCAGGTGAGCCGCTACCACTGCCATCATTTTGGTAAACACCCTGGGGGCTGTGGTGAGACCAAAGTGCAGGGCTCGAAATTGGTAATGATCGACTCCTAGCCAGAAGTGGAGAAACCTCCTGGAGCTTCTGTGCATTTTTATGTGATAGTAAGTATCCTGGAGATCTAACGAGCACATCCAGTCGCTCTCTTGCAGGTATGGCATGATGGACTGTAGTGTGACCATCCGGAACTTCTCTTTGGCAACTGAGAGGTTCAGGGTAGAGAGGTCCAGAATGGGCCTCAAGTCCCCCATTTTCTTTAGCACCAAAAAGAACCTGGAGTAAAAGCCCGATCTGGACTGATCTGGGGGGATGGTTTTAATGACTCTTTTTCCTAGCAGCTTGGAAATTTCCTGTGCTGCTGCCTCCCTTTGCATGGGTGGTACTTTTGGGAGGTGTCTGGGAGATTTGGGGGACCCCATGAAGGGGATAGAATAACGATCGGATATGATTTGAAGCACCCAGCGGTCCACTGTTATGGACTTCCATGCTGCTAGGTGCAAGGACAATCGTTCCCCGACTGCCTCCACAGTAGAGCAGTCAGGCAACCCCTCAAGGTTGCTGCCCGGGTCTGTCCGAGAAAGGTTCTCGAGACCCAAAGTTCCTTGGACCCCCTCTGCCTCTGGGCCGGCATCTGTTCTGTCCCCCTCTGCCTCTAGGGGAAGAAGAGCCCTGAGTGTTCAGGGAATACTGTGACTTCCAGAACCACATCTTCTTTTGCCTTCTCTGGTTCCGGAAAAGGACCTTTGAGGATTAGAGAAGCGGATCCTGATGGCAGACAGCGTCTTCCCGTCCTTCTCACTCTGGACTAATGTCTCTGATGGCCTTACCAAAGAGTGTAGAGCCATCATAAGGGGGACTGGCAAAGGACACCTTGAAGGGTTCAGAAAATTGACATAACCTGAGCCAGGCATTACGCCTCATGGACACGCTGGACCCAGCTGCCCTAGCCGCTCCTTCCGTAGCATGTGAGTAGTCGCTTGGTTGTGTTAGATACTGCTTTTAAAGTGGCCATACTCACGGAGAATGAAGCCTTGACCTCCTGTGACACGGACTTGGGGGGAAACTCCTCCAGCTCCTTTACCAGGTCGCATTGGAGTCTGGTGACATGGGCCAGGTAGTTCAGCTCCCTAATCGAAAAGGTAGCTGAAGCGTAGACCCACTTCCCTGGGCGATCCATCATCCTTGACTCTCAGTCAGGAGGATGAGTCGAGGAACTCTCCTGAACAAGTTCCTTCTTAGTGGCTGCTGCTACCACCATGGCATCTACGGGGGAGCCTTTGTTCAATGCCGGCCTGTCTATGGAGGATATAAGATCTTATCCGGTCTTTTTGGAATATGTTCCATGTTGTCTGGTTCCTTCCATACCAGCAAGGTGACCTGATCCACCAAAGGATCCAGGGGAGGGGACACCCAGGAAGTAGATGGGCCTGTGCCGAAAGTCTCCAGGAACACAGACTCATCAGAAGAAGGTTTGGCGGCAGACCAACCCCACCGTTGGCGCAGGATTTCCATGATGTCTCCAAAGGAGACATCCTCGGGAGGTGACCTAGGGGAACCTTCTCCATCATTGAAGTCCATATCCTCAGTGAGGGACTCTGGGGAATCCAAGTGCCTCCTCTTGCACGTATGCTTGCGAGGTACCTCTCCGGTAGGGCTCTCCATGGGGAGCTTGCAAGCTACTTGTTCCTCGGGGGGGGGGGCCATCTGGGGCTCTTCGAGCATGGCTGTCCCACTAGTAAAATGATGGGGACCGTAGACAGAGCCGAGGGGGTCTGGGTGAAGTCCGAGGGGGCAGTCAGGGGTCTCAATCCAGCAGACAGAACCCTTTCTACTACGTCGAACACCAAAGGAGAGCGAACCTCCTGAGAAACCAAAAAGGAGGTCGGTCACCCCGGGTCCGACAGAATCGGAGCCGGGTCCGAGGTGGACGGACCTCCGAGGGAGGGAACCTGACCTGACAAAATCAGAGCCAAAGAAAAAGGTTCCACTCCCTTGAATCCGACACCCAAGCTCTAACTCCGAGAGCGGCTCGGATCCGAAACACTCTAGGCAGCTGTCGGCATCGAGAAAGCAGGTACCGTCGGCACCGACCCCCTGACCAAAGCCAACCTCGGATCCGAATACTCCGAACCTGAAGGTCAGATCGGAGAAGGAGATATAGGTTGGAAAAAAGGAAGAGAGCTCCCCTCTCCTGAGGGAGGGGGGGCTGGCAAGATCCCCATCTGGATCTAGGTATGGATACACCTCCTCATCATTTTATCCAGATCTATGTCAAACAAGGACCGGGTGGACTGCGACGAGCCCACGGACTCCAACCTGGTGGGTCAGGGCACCAAGGCCCAAGAAGATGGGCGTGTCTCCTCCGGCACCGGGAGAACCTCAGAGATCGGAGCAGAGGGGAGTCACAGATCCATGGAGTATTCAAAGGTGAAGCAAGGTCCTGCTTTGGTGCAGTAGGTTGAGTTCCAGCCTGGGAGGGAGGCGAAGCCAGAGGAAGAAGAGGCGGCCACAAGCAGCCACTGTGACCAAAGCCAGAGATAAGGAAACAGATTCTGAAGGGGGAATAAGGCCTCTGAGGGCCATCTTGGCCTTCCTATCTTTTATGGTGCGGGGGCTGAAGCGAGCAAATATGCTGTAATCCACACTAAGATGGGCCACACCCAAGCACAAAACACACAGTGTGTGGCCATCTGCAGGGGATAATTTACGGCCGCACTCTGTGCAACGCTTGAAAACAAGCTTTTCAGCCATACTATTCAAATAGAAAGATAACCTAATAAAAAAAAAAAAAAAAAAAAAACAGGTAGCTTTTAACTGGCACACACACACACACCCACCCAACTCACCACACTTGTATACAGAAAAACACTGAGGGGGGGAGAGGTACAATCTACACAACAGTACAAACTACTCTAACTATCCTAAAACTCTAACACTCGATGCACCAAGCGAGAGGAAGAGAAAGGGGACCTATACTAACACTAATTCACAAAATGCTGAAGAAAAAAGCTACTCACGAAGGTTTTACCCACTTGCTAAGTCTGGAACTCAACAGACACAATGCTAAAGCTATTCGTGGCAAACGAGATTTGGGGATGGAAGGCAGTGGAGGTGTATTATGGGTAAGGGGAGGAGTTTGGAGCTAGGAGTAGATGCTAGTAAAAGTTGCTGGCTCGGATCCGATATGGATCTGTAACCCACAGGTTGAAGACCAAATGAAGTAAACTACTTCAGATCAAATAGTTCAGCAAGAGAGGCAGTCACAAGATCACATACAATAGTGGCCAACATGCAACTCCAGTAGACTTCCTCCTCAATAAGGAAAGGGCATTGGGGCAGAATCAGTGATTGAAAAGTCACCCCAAGTGAAAGAATCAACCCACAGCATAAATCACTGGCTGCCATAATCAGCCTCAAGCGCTGGTCACAGAAGGTTCTAAGTTCAACACAGACTAGGCTGAAGACCTGGAAATTGAATGGAAGGAAAACACAAGGTTTCAAAATACTCAGGGCTCTAGCAACTCAGGAGGAAGATGAAATAGGTGGAGTTGAAGAATGACAATGGCACAAAACAGCATGTACAAGGACTACACATGGAAAAGACGGGTATAGATATAAGGTACATAAAGAAAACTGGGGATGGAATGCATAAGTCTAGGAAGTCATCAAAAGAAAGGACTGCAGGAAAAAGTGGGAGGAGATACAAAAGGCAGACCAGGTTTAGAAAGAATATTGGTTGTCTAACAAAGAGGTTGACAGAGCAGTTATAATAGCAAAGAGCAAGAAATTAGATGAACTCTACCAGCTTATGGAATGTGGCTCAGTAGATAGCACAGAGAAACTCCTTCAGGTTGCAAGGCAAAGGCAGAAAAATAAAGAAAGCCATCATATACTCTTCATAAGAAATGCCAGCAAGAATCTGATCACCAGGCCATAGGACTACAAAGGCAGATGGAAAGAATACTTCCAGCAGTTTCTGAATGAAGAAAACCCCACAGAAGCTATACTGCCCCAGTCACAGCCCACCCTAGAATAACATCAGTACCAAGGAATATGTAGTCATGGAAAGCAGCAGGATCAGATGAGGTCACAGCAGATATGATCAAGATGTTGGGTGAGTTAGGGGAGAAATGGCTCCAGTGGGTACTAATATGAAGTATGAAGAGAAAGGCACATTCCAGATGACAATAAGCATACTAGTGCCATTGTACAATAACAAAAAGTACATTTATAACTGTGGGCAATATAGAGGCATCAAACTCCTGTCACACAGTATGAAAGTTCTCGAGAGGGTAATTGATGAATACGGACAGTACTAAAAGTTAAGATGGGAGATGAGCAGTTCAGATTTAGGTCAGGGTACAGCACAACTGAAGCGATGTTTACAGTGAGACAGACAGTTCAGAAAAAGCTAAAGATGAGAAAACAATCTAACTGGCCATTCCTAGACTTGGAGAAAGCATATGACAAGGTCTCAAGAAAGCTGATTTGGGCAGTCCTGTGATGGTTTGAAATCTCAAAGACAACAGAATCAGTGTAAGCTATGTACAAAGACTTAATAACACAATTACAAACAGTGTCCGGACTCAAAAGAAGGGTTCCCAATGAGAGCGGGTGTGCATCAGGGTTCAGCTCTGAGCCCACTGATGTTCAGCAGATGGACTACATTAGTAAACAGGTTGGAAGGGACAAATCAAACAAGTTGCTGTATGCAGACAATGTGGCACAACACACAGACTCTGAACAAGAACTTCAGCAAAGGATAGGTTAATGAAATGTAAAACTAAAGGCACACAGAATGAAACTGAGTACAGATAAGACAGATGCAGTAGCAACAAATGAGGGAAGTCAGAAGAAGCTGAGAACTGAGAAAGAAAGGAAAATAGTGGAACAAGTTAACAGTTCAAGCATCTGGGAGGGATGGCCGAGGAGAAGGGAAGTGTGAATGAGGAAATCAAAGCTAGAATCAGAGGGGTTGCAGCCAACTGGCTCAGAGTGTCAAGGGTAGTATATGGCAGAAAAACACCAAATAAGCTGAAAAGTAGATCTTGTTTGCTGCTATAAAGGCAAAAGTTGAAAATTACTATGGAGAAGATATCTCTGGAGTTATGCATATAATAAGGACAAATATGTTCACACATACTCAATCTTCCAGAAGCCTTTAGGATGAGAGGGGATTGAGGAAGAATGAAAATGGACAACACAGACGGAACATTATGGTGAGTACATAATTTCTTTATCTGATGATGTCAATTTTCATTCTGTCCTCAACTGATGGGACAGAGTCCCCAGCTACCTAATTTCCAGGGCAGACTCAAGGAGTGATATTCCTGAGTATCACAGAACCAAAAGATGCCCTTCCTCTGGAGACCAGACCAAATGTTTAATAAGTAATAAAGGTATATGGAGTAGCCCAAGTAGCTGCTGCACAGATTTCATCCATGCATATTCTGGACTGAAATACTGAGGAAGTTGCCATGGATCTAGTAGAATGAGCTTGAATTGTTTTCGTCAGAGTGACGCCCAAGTTGTTACACACAAAAGAAATGCAATTTGTTATCCATTTAGATAGTGTAACTATGGTAACTCGTTTACCCAATGTAGGTTCTATAAATGAAACAGTTGATCCAAACTTCTGATGGTCTTAGTCCTATGTAAGTTAAAACACAACTACCTGTGAACATCCAATAAGTGCACCGCATATTCACCTTTGTTAGAAAATGACTGATTAATACTGGATTCTGACACCACCTTTGGAAGGAATGATGCACTGGTACATAAAGTCACTCTGCTCCTTTAAAAAATCAAGTATGGGGGTTTTGAGGATAATTTTATTTATTTGACATTTGTTGACCGAGATAGTCAGACTGGGACAGAGCCCTTTTTCAGCGGAGCCCTAGGGAGAAAAACTCAGATGTACAATAGATAAATAGAAGATTACAAAACTTCAGTAAATATTCAGCACAATGAGTAATGAGTGTAAAATGTATTTACAATAATGGAGGCAAGCGGGAGTTAATCACTAATAATGTAGTAACAGAACCTTATAAAAGAGGCACATACTCAAGGCATAATATAATGTTTGAGGAGTGTCACATGCTTGAAGGATGGCATAAGGTGGGAGGACTAGCCAATTAGTAGGATTGTGTGTGTGTGTGTGTGTGTGTGTGGGGGGGGGGGTTAGGAGGAGCCTGTACAGAGTCAAGAAATTATTCATTTACTGACAGGAGGGAGGTAGGTAAGAGAAAAGAGGCCTGAAGTATAAAGGCAGGAAGTGGGTGACTGCAGGAAGGTGGGGAAGATGAAGTTAGAAAGGTGTCAAGATGAAAGATGAGATGGGTATTGGGAGGAAGAAGAGAAAGGTGGGGGAGATATGTAGTGACCCAGATTAGGACTAGGCTTGAGGGGTGGGTTACAGGGGCATATTGTGAGGTGGATTAGGTATTGTTTGAGTGAGGTCTTGAATTTGTTGGTCTGGGATATGCTCCTTCGAGTCAAGGGAAGCTTGTTCCAGAGGATGGCTGGAGAGTAGCTGTATAAATTCTATCCTGCAGATTTCTTAGGTTTGTAAATTTGCAGCAGGCATTGATCAAAGCTACTAAGAGATCTGGCAGGGGTATATAGCGAGACTAGTGAAGAAAGACTTGGACAGGAGGAGGGTTTTTTGTGAATGGAGTGGATTATGAGGAGTTGGGTAAGTTTGAGGTGGTCTGGAAACTCAAGCCAGTTAAGCGACTTGAGGGCCAGACAGTGGTGAGATTTGGATGGCCAGTTAGCAGCAAATCTGGCCATTTTTGTTATAGGTAGATTCAAGTTTGGACAGTAGTATAGACTGAAGGTTAGTAAAGATTTTTGAGCTGTATAAGAGGTTGAGAAGGAGGTAGGCGTTGGCTAGTGTTATTGTAGATCCAGGGGTGAGGAATGTTTTGTTTCTGTATAGGAGACCAAGCTTTTGATGGGTTTTCTTAATGCAGTAATGAATGTGAAGATAGCTGGTCATCTATGATTACTCCGAGGAGCAAAGTTTGGGTTTCTGGAGCTATTATGGTGTTGTTGAGTGAAGAGATGGTGAAAGAAGATTTAAGATGGGAGAGGGATTTTGGGAGAAAGAGTACGAGTTTTTTATTTTTTTGGGGTTAAGTATGAGCTGGTGTCGTGTCAGCCAGGTTTCAGTGAAGTTAAATGATGTTTGTGTGAGGGTTGGTAGTTCAGTTGGGTTATCATCTATGGATATAATGGTAGAGTCATCAGCATACTGTATGACAGATGACTGGGGACAGAATTTGTGGAGTTCAATGGTAAAGATATTAAAAAGGGTGGGTCCAAGGATGGAGCCCTGTGGGACACCTGTTTTGATGGGAAGAAAGGGGGAGAGAGCCATTTAACAGATTGGTGCCAATCTGAGAGGTAGCTGCTAAACCAGGATACAGTTGCTGTGGAAAGGTTAAGCTGAGAGAGCTTTGAGAGGAGGATGGGGTGAGAGACAGTGTCAAAAGCTTTGGACAGATCTAAGAATAGGCAGAAAAAGAGTTTATTGTTATCTCTGGCTAGGGAAATGGTGTTGGTGAAGAAGATGAGAGCAGTGGAGGTGCTGTGGTGTGGGCAAAAGCCATGTTGGGTAGGGGTGATCAAGTTACTTTGTATTAGGTGGGTCATGATTTGTTTGTGTACACAGTGTTCTAGAATTTTGGAGAGGGGAGTAAGTATAGCAACTGGTAGAAGGTTTGAGAGTTCTAAGGAATTGCCGCCTTTGTGTATAGGTATTGTATAGAATTTTTTCCATAGAGTTGGAACAGTTGATTTGGTGATAACAGTGGTTAATTAAGATGGAAATTGGGTATGCTATGGATGGTGCAGTGAGTTTAAGGAAGAGAGATGGCATAATGTCTGCTGATGGGGAACAGGATTAGAGCTTGAGGAGGAGTTTTTTAATGCAGCTTGTAGGGACTGGTCTTAGAGAGAGGGGGGAGTTATACAGAGGGGGTGTTGTAGAGTGTGAGGGATGGGGTGGGAGAGAAGTCTGCATAAGTTGATTTATGGTGTCAATGAAAAAGGAATTAAAGGTGGTAGCAGTTTCGAGGGATGAGTTGTTGGGGCAAGGGTTGAGTGTAGATGGATTTCCTGGGTGGAGAATTTGGTTGATAGTGTTCCAGAATTATTTAGGGTTTCTGGATTGTGTGGTCTGAGGTTGGTGGCAGAAATTCTGTTTATCATGATTAATGGATTAATGCTTGGATCTCAGAAATTCTTCTGGATGAAGTAATGGCTTCCACGAAAGAAATTTAAGGTCACATGTAGCTGCGGCCTCAAATGGGGCTTGAGTAAGGTACTCCAGCACTAAATTTAGGTGCCAAAGAGGAGTAGGATCTTTAATGGGAGGCCTTAAGGCCATGTCTCTTAAAATGCTTTTCTTAACTTATGAGATGCTAATGATGAGCCATTACTCCCAACATGGAAATATGATATTGCTGCTAACTGGCGTCTAACTGTAAAAGAACTAGCTCGTTCATCAAAGAGATGTGATAAAAAATCCAATATATTATGTATGGGAGCTGTAAAAGGTTCAATGTTGTGTTTTTGAGACCAAAAAACAAATCTTTTCCATTTGCTGAAGCACAGTTTCCTGGGGGAAGGTTTACAGGAAGATATCAAAATACGACGGACAGAAGAAGAGAGCATTGGTTATCTGGCTATCAGTGGAACTGGAGAAACCAGGAATCAGCCTGAGGTTTACCAAATCTGGGTGTATCATGTTCACTGGGTAAGAAAGAAGGTCGGGAGTTGGATCCAGAAACCAAGGTGGTTGAATCAGGTGATTAAGCAGACTCTTGGAGTGGCTATGGGGGCCGCATGCACCCCATGTTTGCAAATGCTGTCTTATTAAGATGTTAATTAGAATCACTTTTAAAACTCCCCCTCTTTTCTAAATGTGCTGGCTACTTCAGATACATTGATGAATTACTTATCATTTGGGAAGGAAGTGTCGATGAACTTGAAGAATTCATACTACAGTTACAAGCCAGCACCTCCTTTTTAAAGTTCGCATATTCCTTTGAACATGACCAGATTAATTATCTTGACATTGACATCAGAAAAGGAGTTCATGAAGAATTCACTACCAGGATTTACAGGAAGTCCACTTACTGGAACACATTTCTTTTTTTCACCAGTTGCAACCCCTTCCATTAGAAGGGGGAGGTAGTAAAATGTCAATTTTTCAGAACCTCATGGTTGACCTTGGATGATGTAATGTGTTTTGAACAATTTGACATTCTAAGATCCATGTTTTTGGACTGTGGCTACCCCCCACCACTTCTGGATTCAATCAGAGATGAGATATGGACAGAGAGAAACACTAAATATGCCCCCATCATCAAGAAAGGACTGAATCAGCTTGAAGAACACAATCAGACAGGTTTTAATGGCCAAACTAATATGGCCCTGCATTACACTTTGGATATCAATGCCACTGAAAAGATTTTGTGGAAGAAATGGTTCATGCTACAATGGGATGAAAGTATCAAAGATTTTTTTTTCTACACCACCATCTTTTACCTATAAAAATAAATCTAATATAAAATCCCTTCTTGACAAACCTACTGATCATCATAAGGGACTTTTATCTACCAGGAAATGTGGGCAATGTCATAAGTGGCCTTACATAAAAAAGAAGTTATGTCCTTACCATAACGTTCCATGCGAGTTGTTCATCTCGCCTTTTTGTTCTTACATGTGGGTCGGAGCTGATCCCTTGGCTCCGAATTGGCCGCTTTTCAAGCTCAGACTCTCAGAGAAGCTCGAGACCTAGTGTATATCCCATGATGCTCTAGTGTACATCCCCAGATCTAGTATGCTGCAACCAAGACAGCCTACCGACAGAATAAGACTATGGAGTCTACCTGCTTAGATAACTATAAAAGTAGAAGGAAACAAAAGGAGTAGGAATGTATGAAACAGACAGACAACTGAACCAATCCTCCAAGGCAACCATCTCCTCGACTGGAGGGGGAAGGTGGGAGGGAATGTAAGAACAAAAAGGCGAGATGAACAACTCACATGGAACATTATGGTAAGGACATAACTTCTTTATGTGAAGTTGTTCTATCTTGCCGTTTTGTTCTTACATGTGGGTAGCGTCCCAAGCACCCTAATCCTGGGTGGCTCACGGGAGAACATTCCTGAGCACAGTGGAACCAAACGTAGCCCTGTCCCTGGAGGTCCTATCCACTTTGTAATGAGTAATAAACGTATGAGGTTTTGACCACGTGGCAGGTGCACAGATGATATCTAAAGGCAGGCGAGCTGCATGAGCCAATGACGTAGAAACAGCTTGTATGGAATGGGCTTTGATGTTAGTTTCTAATGGTTGATTAGTGGAAGCATAAATGAATCTGATGCAGTCGGAGAGCCACTTGGACAGTGTGGTTTTTGACACTGTGAAACCTTTCTTATTCTCTGCATAAGAAACGAAGAGTTGATCCGATTGTCTGAAATCCTTTGTTCTATCTAGGTAGAACCTCAGTTGTCTATGTACATCAAGCTTGTGTAACATATATTCCAGTTTGTTGGTATGGTGTTTGAAGAAGGTTGGGAGCTCAATGGACTGATTTAAGTTATTTTCTGAAGCGATCTTGGGAAGAAAGGTAGGATTAGTCCTGAGGGATACCCTGTCAGGGTGAAAAATCAAGTTTGGGGGTTTGGAGGACAAGGCTTGAAGTTCGGAGACCCTACGTGCAGATGTAATGGCTACCAGGAATAAAGTTTTCCAAGACAAAAACTTTAGATGGCAAGATGAAGCAGGTTCAAAGGGCGCGAACATCAGTTGGGATAAAACCAGATTCAAATTCCAGGGGTAGATAGGATGCCTAATAGGAGGCCTGAGATGGTGGGTTCCTTTTAAGAATGCTTTACATAGTCTATGCGACATGATGTTGGAGCCGTTAAAGCCTAGATGGAAGTTTGAGATAGCCGCCAATTGAACTCTAATGGTGGCAGCTGCCGCGCCATCATGGAACAAGGAAGAAAGGAATTCCAAGATGATATGGACAAGGTGCTACATAAGGGTCAGTGTCATGATGGGAAGCCCAGTGAACAAAACGCTTCCATTTGCTATTATATAGTTTCCTGGTGGAAAGTTTATGAGAGGAAACTATAATGTGTTGGACCGCAGCAGACAAATCTTGTGACCTGGCTAGTGTCGGAATTGGATCTGCCAAGCTGTCAGTTTCAGGGAAGTGAGGGAGGAATGGAGAACTCCCGACGAATGAGTCAGAAGATCCGGCTCTGGGTCCAGGATCCATGGTTCTTCCAGTTGATACTTCCGCAGGAAGGGAAACCAAATCTGTTGAGGCCAAGACGGGGCTATCAAGATCATAGTCCTTCCCAGACTTTTGGCTTTCAGCATACATTTGGGAATTAGGGGTATTGGCGGAAAGGCATATAGGAGGCCTGGGGGCCAATTGTGTACGAGCGCATCCCTGGGTTCATTCCCCGGAGGGAGATAAAGGGCAAAATAGCGGCTGCATTTGGCATTCATCGGAGATGCAAACATGTTGCAGCAAGGCTGGCCCCATCTGCGGAAAATGCTTTCCCCTACCTGTTGTTTGAGAGACCACTCGTGGGGCAAAAGCATGGCTCTGCTTAGTTTGTCCACTATCACGTTGGATGACCCCGGGATGTGCGTTGCTATCAGAAAGCATCTGGTGGATACAGCCCATTGCCAAATCCTTAGGGCCTCCCGGTATAAAGGGTATGATCTGGTTCCCCCTTGTTTGTTGATGTACCAGACAACCAACATGTTGTCCGTCTGAATAGCAATTGTGCCTGGAGGAAGAGAGTCGTGAAAGTGTTGCAACGCTAGGAACACCGCTCTCAGCTTTAGAACATTTATATGCAAGTGTGTTTCCATGATTGACCAAGTGCCTTGGACAGTCTTTCCCTGAAATAGCCCCCCCCCCACCCTGTCAGGGAAGCATCCGTGGTCCCTGTGGCTGTGGGTTGGGGAAGAATGAAGGGACGTCCGATTATCACTTG
Organism: Protopterus annectens; assembly: GCF_019279795.1. Lineage (NCBI taxonomy): Eukaryota > Metazoa > Chordata > Ceratodontiformes > Protopteridae > Protopterus > Protopterus annectens. The sequence goes on along the minus strand of NC_056748.1, from coordinate 75,046,375 downwards.
GTCGCTGTTCAGCCACCAACTGAGATCCTTCTTGCAAAGACTGGTTAACCGGATCTCGTGAGACATGGGTAGTTGTTAGTAAGACCATTGTGCGAAGAGTAACCACTGGGGTATTCGCATGTGCATGCGTCCTAATGGGACTGCTATCAATGTGGCTGCCATAGTTCCTAAAAGCTGCAGTATCTGGGACGCTGGAGCTTTGTTGCAGGTTAAGAGACTGGATACTTGATTTTTCAGAGTTACGATTCTTGATTGGGGCAATCTGATCCTTGCGTTGACGGTGTCCAGTTCTGCCCCTATAAATGTAATATGCTGCAAGGGCGATAACGCAGATTTTTCGAAGTTTAGGGTTATGCCCAACTGGGAACAAAGGTCTATGGTGTAGTCTCTTGTTTGGATTAGTTGATGCCTGGAGGTGGCGGTGAGGAGCCAGTCGTCCAGATACGGAAACACTCGGAATCCCAACTGTCTCAGGTGAGCCGTGACCACTGCCATACATTTGATGAACACCCTGGGGGCTGTGGTGAGACCAAACGGCAGGGCTCTGAATTGATAATGACTGGCTCACAGCCGGAAACGCAAGCGATCTCTGGATGATCTCTCCATTTTGATGTGGTAGTAAGCATCCTTGAGATCTATAGAGCACATCCAATCGCCCGTTGCTAAGAACGGGAGAATCGACTGCAGCATGACCATCCGGAACTTTCCCTTCTTGACAAAGGTGTGGAGTTTGCTGAGGTCTAGTATGGGCCTCCTGTCCCCTGTTTTCTTTGGAACTAAAAAGAACCTTGAGTAAGTTCCAGATCCTATTTGATCCACCGGGACTGGCTGGATGACTCTTTTGTCTAGCAAGTTTTGGATTTCTATAGCTGCTAGTTTTCTCAGACTGGGTGGAACGTCTGGAATCTTTGTACATATGGGTGGGGGTTTTGTAAAGGGAATGTAATAATCTCTGGCAATGACGCTTTTTACCCAAGAATCCGATGTAATGTTTAGCCAGGTGTTTGGCTATAAAGCCAAGTGACCCCCGACTGCCTCCAGAGTAGGACAGCTGGGCTTTCTTTCAGGAATGCTGATAGGGCTTACCAGAGAACTGATCTCAGTCGCCCTGGTTTTGCGGACCACCTCTGCCCCCTCCTCTGCCTCTAGAGGGGGTATCCGTAGGTGTGTTTTGGAAGGCCCCTTGAGGTTTTCAGAACCATATTTTCCCACTTCGTTGCCCTTTGGGGTACGGTCTAGTTGGAGTGGAAAAACGGACCCGTACAGACAGAGTCATCCCTTCTTGTTCACACCTAGTTAGCATCTCCTTAACTTTGGGTCTGAACAAGGCGGAACCGTCGAATGGGGTGTTGACAAAGGAAGACTTAAAGGCTTCCGCAAAGGAGCAAAGGCGCATCCAGGATGGTCTCCGAAGAGCGATCGCTGAGCCTGCCACCCTACTCGATCCATCGGCAGCATACGAAATGAGTCGCATGGATGAGTTTACTATTGAGTTAAGGGTGTTGAGCTGTGAGTCAACTTTTCAGAGAGTGCATCAGCTGTGTTACCCTGGAGAGTATCTCCCAGCTCCTTTAGGAGATCTCGTTGAAGGCGGGTAAAATGTGTCAGGTAGTTGAGCGACTTCATGGAAAATGCAGCAGAACTAAATATGCATTTCCCATATCAGTCCATCGTCCTAGTATCCCTATTAGGAGGATGGACAGCGGAAGAGGTTTCCGACATCTCTTTCTTGGTGGCCGCCGCCACCACCATGGCATCAACTGGGACTCCCTTTGTAAGAAAGGCCTTGTCAGTGGCAGAAGTAATAAATTTGTTGGGCCTCTAAGGGACCGGTTCCACTGAGTCAGGGGACTCCCACGCCCTACGAGCAACCAGCTCCATCGGTTCATCGAAAGGTGGAGTAACCCAGGAGGTGGATGGTTGAGATCCAAAGGCCTTCAGGAGAACCGATTCGTCCTCAGAAGGGGCAAGGGCCTGCCAATCACCCCTCTGCCTTAAGATTTCCAATATGTCTGCGAATGAGACATCCTCTGAGGGGGATCGTGGGGACCCTTCTGATTCCTCCAAGTCGGTATCCGATGTCAGACTTTCCTGTGGGGAATCCAAGTGCCTCCTCTTGCACAATCTCTTTCTAGGTACTTCGTCGGTGGGGGCGTCCGGTGAAGTCCCTAGAGAGGAGGGGCCACCCAATGGGGATACCTGAGGCCCTGGATCTCGACGTTTTTTGGGGATCTGTGGGGAAGAGGTAGAACGAGGCCCCTTAGGGGGAGGGGAGGACAGATCCGATGCGGTAGTGGTCTTGGCAGCCATGACCTTCCTCATCGCATCGAAGGCACCAGAATCCCGGTCTGAGAAGTCAATCGGCTCCGAAGAGACCGGCTGATCCTGCCGGGCCGAAACCCTCCGCTCCAATCCAGAGGACGGAGCCGAGGCCACCTGCGCCGAAGCTCCAAGTGGAAGAGTCAGCACCGAAGTATCAGTTCGACTCTCCACCCCGGAGCCAGTGAGGGACTGTCGGCCCCGAGATTCCCCGGTCGGAACAGAGGAGATCAAAGTCGATGGAGCCAAGGGAGGTGGATCAAACCTCGGCTCCAAGGGTTCTACCAATATTGGTTCCATCTGCCCCAGCTCCGAACACTCGATTGGCTTCGGAGGAGGAGGTGGAGAAGACATGGAAGGGATTTCAGGCTTCGAAACCGAATGGCTCGAAGCAGATAACATTTTGGCTAGGGCCAGGTTCTCTAAGAGCCTCTTAACCACTCGGTCCAGATCCACATCGGAAAGCCTCGATGAATGTGTCAAGGGATGGGTCGAAGGGGCCGAAGATGGAACCGATTGAAGGACTGGAGACTGAGGAACCTCCAATATCGGTTCCACAACTGGGCCCCGAGGTAAGGACTCGACACACGGTTCCAAGGACTGTGGAGCCGATGCACGGACCATACCTGAGGAACTCGGAGCCGATGACTTGGGCTCAGAGGATCCTTTGGAAGACTTCGACCCCTTCGAAGCCTTGGAAGAGGTATCAACCTTATCTAAACTAGCCTGAAAATCAGGCTTCAGGAGTCCTCTATCTACCAATTTCCTTCGCCTTTCCAGGAGAACCCTGGCGGTAAAGGAATGGCAGATAGAGCACACCTCTTTGTAGGTGTACAGAGCCCAAACAGTACACACAGGTGGAGTGGTTGTCTGTAACAGACATTTTCTGGCCACACTCGCACCTTTTAAATCCAGATTTCTGCTTCTCTGACATCTTAACTCTACCTTAATAACACAACAAGTAGTATATGTAAATATGTATATACCTAAACACAATATTAATCACACAGGATATATTTATAAGTCTAATTATCTAACAAACTATTTGCTAAGCTGAATAGAAAACTAGCACACTATATGTGTATATATATATATATATATATATATATATATATATATATATAAGAAACAGAACACACAGACACACACACAGTAGCTGACAGAGCCCTGTCACTCCCAAAAGGAAGGCCTAAGCCCTGAAAAAAAGCTAGTTAAAGTCCTAGTAATTAAGCTAGACTAAAATCCTAACACTATTCTATTATCACACAAGTATATATATATAATTCTCAAAGAATTAGAGAGAAATACTATAAAAGTAGAAAAAAATTTTAGTCACTGGCCTGAACGAACTCCAACGAGCTGTTGATCCATTGCAGCGGCAAACTAGATCTGAGGATGTACACTAGAGCATCATGGGATATAAACTAGGTCTCGAACTTCTCTGAGAGTCTGAGCTTTAAAAGCGGCCGATTCGGAGCCAAGGGATCGGCTGGCTCTGACCCACGTGTAAGAACAAAACGGCGAGATAGAACAACTTCACATCACTTGTTACAATGGCACCCTTTTAAATAGATTTGATTCTTCTGTGCATGGTGAAGCTTACAACTGCATTTCCCAAAGAGTTATTTACCTGACTACAAGTGCATCTTGTCCCGCTTTCTATGGGGGAAAACTAAGAATGCTTTGAATAAACATATCTATCAACATGTTTACAGTACTCAGTGTAAGGACAGTGAAAGTGCGCTGGCCAGGCATTCCACTGTTTGTGACAAATACACTAAGTTTACATTTCTAGTTCTTGAGCAAATACAAATTCCCCTTTTGTAGGGCACTGGCAGAACAAACTGCTTCACCAGGAAATGGCATGGCAGCTTAAGCTGCATGCTACCAACTTTCCCGGTTTAAATGACAGTATTTCTATCACCAGTGAACTAAAATGGAGAACCAGCAGGATATGATTTTGTGTTTCATCAAACATTTTTTGTTTAGTTATTTTTTTGCCTAGTTTGTATTTATGTGTTTTGGTTCAGGTTTTAAAAGTTTTGACTTGTGTTTAGTGCTGTCACTTTATTTTTTCTGTTTCACACTGATTTCAGCTACAAGTTGTGACTGGTTTACATGGGAAGTGTGTCTTCCTCACTTAAGTTTTAAAATGGCTTCCACAAGCAGTACATTCATAGTTCTGATGTTGTCTTAGTGTTACAGACGAAAGCAATGAACTGTGGATGTTTTTAACCTACCTTTGGTGTTAAACATATTCTTCAACAAGCTTTGAGTTTGGTGGTTGTTTTGCTGTTATTGTCTGCAATGTTCTTGATGAGGGACCATTCGTGGGGTAGAAGAATGCAGCAGCTCAATTTATCTGCTATCACACTGGATTTCCCTGAAATGTGTACTGCTATGACAAAAGTGGCTGGAAGAGATTGCTCACTGCCACACCCTGAGAGCTTCTCAACACAATGGGTAGGATTTGGTTCCTCCTTGTTTGTTGATGTACCAGACCACTGACATGTTGTCCATGTGTATTGCAATGGTACCTAAGGGGAGGGCATTCTGGAGTCCCTGCAATGCTAACAGCACTGCTTTCATCTCTACATTTATATGCAATCTGGCCTCCTCAGGGGACCAGGTACCTTGGACGATCTCCACAGATAATGCCTCACCCCACCATAATTGGGAAGTGTCCATGGTCACTATGGCCTTCGGATGGGGGAGAATGAATGCACGGCCTAGAAGAACTTGATCTGAATGAATCCACCATTCCAGGTCTCTCTTGCACATCTGAGTGATTCTTATTTGGTAAGATACAGACTTATAAAGAACTGACCATTGTGTGGTTAGCATCCACTAATGAAATCTCATATAAAATCTGGCTACCTGTACTAATGTTACTGCTACCACCTTTGATCCCAGGGCTTGAAGGACCAGACAGACTGAAATTGTGGCGTTACAGATTATCTTTTTGACTTGTGACCTTATTGTTTTCATTCTTGATACTGGCAGGGATGCAATAGTAGTTTTCGTACTGAGAATTGCTCCTATAAACTCTAGGCTCAGGGTAGGTTGCCCCTTTAGACTTTGTATATCGGAACATTTAAGTAACATTAGAAATAAATGTCAGTCCAATGCTTTGTACAAACATACTATTAAACACCCCACAGCATGTTTTAAATTTACTATTAATGATAAAGTTTTAAGCAATAGGAATTTGAAAGCTGGTTGGCATGATATTTTGAATAAAAAAAAAAAAAACTTGGATTATTAAACTTGGTAGGGTTTTTTCCCCTAATTTGAATGAGCACCTTTAACTATAATTTAATTAATTAATGAGAAAGATGGATCTAATGATATGCATGGACTATATAATCTCGTTAAAGAAAGCTTTATGATACAACACACTGATGAAGGCCAATGGGCCGAAACCGGTTTGCTGTTTTTACACTAATATATCCATTAATTAAAAGGACATAATGAACCTCTGCCATAGGAGTGCTGGCCATTTTTGTGTTTGGTGTTTGGAATACTTTGGGCCTTTGCATCCGCCGTATTCGTGGAAGCTTTGAGTGCTGTAGATGAAATTTCTATTAATTTATGGTTATCCCCAGATGCGCAAAAGGCTGGAGAACCTGATCCTCTGCCAATATGAGTTGATGCTTGGTTGGAGCGGATATAATCCACTCATCTAAGTATGGAAACACTCTTAATCCTTGCAGTCTGAGATGAGCTCCTACTACTGCCATGCACTTGGCAAACACCCGGGGGCTGTGGTAAGCCCAAAGGGCAGTACACTAAATTGGTAATTACTATCGCCTAGCAGGAAGTGTAAATACCTTCTGGATCATCTGTTCACTTTTACATCATAATATGTGTCCAGAAGGTCTATTGAGCACATCCAGTCATCCTTACCCAAAACAGGGAGAATAGACTGAACCATGACCATAAGAACCGTGGCTCTTTGAACTGTCTTGTTTAGTTTGGTGAGATCCAGAATTGATCTCCAGTTCCTTGTTTTCCATGACACTAAAAAGGACCTTGAGTAAGTCTGGGATTTTATCTGGTCAGACTGGTCATCTTGGATGACTGTTTTCTTCTAGCAGCTTTTGTATTTGAATTACTGCCTGTTCCCTGTAAATGGGTGGAACATCAGGAATTATTCCTGAGATTGGAGGTGGAATGTAAAAAAGGTATTATATATCATTTGGAAATAATTCTCTATAGCAATCAACAATGGTATTAAGAACTACTATTGCAGAGGAAAAAGGCTACCAACAACGGTATTAAGAACTACCACTACAGTTCAGGAAAGAGGAGATACTAATGATGGTACCTAAAGTGTACAGAAATACAGGAAATAAGAAAGCAAAAATTCAAGAAGAAAATGTGTGTGTGTGTGTGTGTGTGTATATATATATATATATATATATATACATATATATATATATATACACATATATACATATACATATACATACATATATGGTTCATATGTAGGTACTAGGTTATCGGCCCTGGGGCCTATACAAGCCCGGTCAAAAAGGTACCCTGGCTTTTGCCACCCAAGAAAATTATTTTCCTGTGCCACTGTCGAGCAGAGCCATAGAGGTGATCCCCGGGGTGAATTTCCTATTGCCCATCCAATCATCAAGATTTTTCTTGAAGAGTGCTAATCAGGAGCTTTGTTTGATATAGATAGGTAGTTTATTCCAGAGTATGGGAAGTCTCTGGGACAGGAATCTAGGCCTCCGCCATGTTCTGTTTATTGTGGTGATGAGGTTTAGATCCCTAGAGCATGTAGCTCGGAGGGATTGGGATTTCTTTAAGTGGAGCATGTCCAACAGCTCTGGGTTTGACAAAGCTTTGCATGTTAGGCAGAGATAACCTCTGAGTAGGCGATATGTGACAGAATAAAGCTGGAGATTTTTGAGACGGTCTGCGTAGGGCATCTGTTTGAGGCCGATAAACCTGTTTGTGAGGTATTTCTGCAGCCTTTCCAGTTGTTGTAGATATCTCGTGAGGTACATACCAAAAGTGGCAATGTACTCTATAATGGGTCTAATGAGTGATGAGTAGAGGGGAACAACGACCTCTTTTTTTCTGGATGAGGTGTGCCACGTAGAAGGATTTCCTGACTACTGCGGCGATGTGATTATCAAAGGAGAGACTACTGCACACCTGTGTCCCAAGGTCTCTTATCACACTATGTTGTAGTTCATGGGTACAGAGTTTTTACCAAAGGGGATGACAATCCAGGCCATGGCTTTGCATATATATATCATCATCTTCTTTCGGCTGTTCCCGTTAGGGGTCGCCACAGCAGATCACCTGTTTCCATTTCTTCCTGTCCTCTGCATCTTGCTCTGTCACACCAACCACCTGCATGTCCTCTCACACCACATCCATAAAGCTTATCTTAGGCCTTCCTCTTTTCCTGTTACCTGGTAGCTTCATCCTTAGCATCTTTTTCCCAATATACTCAGCATCCCTCCTCAGCACATGTCCAAACCAACGTAATCGTGCCTCTCTGGCTTTGTCTCCAAACCTTCCAACCTGGGCTGACCCTCTAATATACTTGTTCCTAATCCTGTCCACCCTCATCACACCCAGTGCAAATCTTAACATCTTTAATTCTGCCATATCCAGCTCAAACTCCTGCCTTTTTGTCAATGCCACTGTCTCCAACCCATATAACATAGCTGGTCTCACTACCCTCTTGTAGACCTTCCCTTTCACTCTTACAGGTACTCGTCAGTCACAAATCACTCCTGACACTCTTCTCCACCCACTCCATCTTGCCTGTACTCTCTTCTTCACCTCTCTTCCACACTCACCGTTACTCTGAACTACTGACGCCAAGTATTTAAACTCATCCACCTTCGCCACCTCTACTCCTTGCATCCTCACCATTCCTCTATCCTCCCCTCTCATTCACACACATATATTCTGTCTTAGTACTGTTGACCTTCATTCCTCTTCTCTCGAGAGCATATCTCCATCTCTCCAGGGTTTCCTCCACCTGTTCCCTACTCTCACTACAGATCACAATGTCATCTGCAAACATCATAGTCCACGGGGACTTCTGTCTGATCTCGTCTGTCAACCTGTCCATCACCATTGCAAATAAGAAAGGGCTCAGAGCTGATCCTTGATGTAACCCCACCTCCACCTTAAACACATCCATCACTCCCACCGCAGACCTCACCGCTGTCACACTACCCTCATACATATCCTGTACCACTCTTGCATACTTTTCTGACACTCCGACTTCCTCATACAATACCACAACTCCTCTCTAGGCACCCTGTCATATGCTTTCTCTAAGTCTACAAAAACACAAAGTGACTCCATCCGACATTCTCTGTACTTCTCCATCAACACTCTCAGAGCAAAGATCGCATCTGTAGTGCTCTTTCCTGGCATGAAACCATACTGCTGATCAATAATCATCACGTCCCTTCTTAACCTTGCTTCCACTACTCTTTCCCATAACTTCATGCTGTGACTGATCAATTTTATCCCTCTGTAGTTACTACAGCTCTGCACATCACCCTTATTCTTAAAAATCGGTACCAAAACACATTTTCTCCATTCCTCAGGCATCCTCTCACTTTCCAAGATTTCATTAAACAATCTGGTTAAAAACTCCACTGCCATTTCATCTAAACACCTCCACGCTTCCACAGGTATGTCATCTGGGCCAACAGCCTTTCCATTCTTCATTCTCTTCATAGCTATCCTTACTTCCTCCTTGCTAATCCATTGGACTTCATGATTCACTATCCCTACATCATCCAACCTTCTCTCCCTCTCATTTTCTTCATTCATCAACCCCTCAAAGTACTCTTTCAATCTCCTCAACACACTATCCTCGTTTGTGAGTATGTTTCCCTCATTATCCTTTATCACCTTTACCTGCTGCACATCTTTCCTAGCTCGGTCCCTCTGTCTAGCCAATCGGTACAGGTCCTTTTCTCCCTCCTTAGTGTCCAACCTTTCATATGCCTTATCCTTCACCACCTCTCTCTTTGCCATGCACCTCATCTCCTTATACTCCTGTCTGCTTTCTTCATCTCTCTGACTATCCCACTTCTTCTTTGCAAACCTCTTTCTCTGTATACTCTCCTGTACATCCTCATTCCACCACCATGTCTCCTTGTCGTCCTTCCTCTGTCCAGATGTGATACCAAGCACCTTTCTAGCCGTCTCCCTTACTAGCTCTGCTGTAGTTACCCAGCTATTTGGTAACTCTTCACTGCCACCCAGTGCCTGCCTTAACTCATCCCTGAACTCCACCTCACAATTACCCTTTTTCAATTTCCACCACTTGATCCTTGGTGCTGCCCTCACACTCCTCCTCCTCCTCTTGATAACCAACGTCATCCTACAAACCACTATCCTATGCTGCCTAACGACACTTTCTCCGGTCACCAGTTTACAGTCTCCAATCTCCTTCAAAAAGGCCCTCCTACATAAGATATAATCCACCTGTGTGCATCTTCCTCCACTCTTGTATGTCACCCTATGCTCCTCCCTCTTGTTAAAATGTTAAAATATGTATTCACCACAGCCATGTCCATCCTTTTCGCAAAATCCACTACCATCTGACCTTCTGCATTCCTTTGTTTAACACCATACCTACCCATCACTTCCTCATCCCCTCTGTTCCCTTCACCAACATGCCCATTGAAATCTGCTCCAATCACCACTCTCTCACCCTTGGGTAGAGTCATCACCACTTCATCCAATTCACTCCAAAATATTTCTTTCTCATCCATTGCACGCCCAACTTGTAGAGCATACGCACTAACAACATTCATCATTACACCATCAACTTCCAGCTTCATAAACATCACTCTATCCGACACTCTTTTCACCTCAAAAACACTCTCAGCATACTGTTCCTTCAGAATAACTCCTACGCCATTTCTCCTCCCATCCACACCATGAAAAAACAATTTGAACCCACCTCCGATACACCTAGCCTTACTCCCCCTTCCATCTGGTCTCTTGCACACACAGTATACCAACCTTCCTTCTGTCCATCATATCAGCCCGCTCGCTCCCTATACCAGTCATACTGCCAACATTCAAAATTCCGACCCTCACTACCACAGTCCTAGCCTTTCTCCTCTCCTCCTGCCTTCGGCCATGTCTTCCGCCTCTTCTCCTCCTTCAGCCAACAGTAGCCAAATTTCCGCCAGCACCCTGTAGCTAACAGTACTGGTGGCAGTCGTTGTTAACCCGGGCCTCGACCGATCCGGTATAAAAATTTTTCTTGGTGACCACACGAAATGTTTTGCCGAAGTTTTATGCCGGATGCCCTTCCTGATGCAACCCTCTCCATTTATCCGGGCTTGGGACCGGCACAAAGAAATGCACTGGCTTGTGCATCCAAAGGGGCTGGGTTTTTATATATATATATACATATACACATATATGCATATATATCCATATATATATATATATATATATATATCTATATAAACATTTTATATACATAGATATATATATATATATCCATATATATATATATATATATATATATATATATATATATATATATATTTTATTTACATAGATATATATATATATATATATATACACACACATACATATATGTATATAGGAAAATATACATATATATATATATATATATATATATATATATGTGTATGTATGCATATTTATTTATATATATATGCATATATATATATATATATATATATATATATATATATATATATATATATATATATATATATATATATATATATATATATATATATATATATATATATATATATATATATATATATATATATATATATATATATATATATATATATATATATATATATATATATACATGTATAGTTTCATAGTTTAGTACTAGGCTATCTGCCCTGGGGCATTTGTAAGCCTAGCCATAGTCATGTGGCTTTCGCCACCCCATGAAATGGTACAAAAATGCATAGATTTAGAATACTGTGTCTCTGTCTAGTAGTGACACAGTGAAGGTCCCCTTATATAATAGAAATTAGTTTACTGTGCCCCTTTCTAGTAGTGACACAGATGTGAACCCTGGGGTAAACTTACGATCTCCCATCCACTCATCAAGATTTCTCTTGAAGAGAGTCAGTGAGGGGCTCTGCCTAACATGAACTGGGATCTTGTTCCAGAGCATGGGAAGCCTCTGGGTTATGAATCTATCCCTCCAGCATGTCCTATTCATACTTGTGCCGAGGTTTAAGTCTTTAGCTCTCGTGGTTCTGATGGATTTGGATTTTTTGAGGTGGAGCATGTCCATCAGTTCCTGATTGGACATGGCCTTGTACGTCAGGCAGAGATCACCTCTGAGCAGGCGGTATGCTATTGAATAGAGCTGGAGTTTCTTTAGTCTGGCAGAATAAGACATATGTTGGAGACCCTTGATCCTCTTGGTGAGGTACTTTTGTGGTCTCTCCAGCTGTTGCAAATGCCGGGTGAGGTACATACCAAATGGGGCATTGTACTCAATCATGGGTCTGATGAGGGAGGAGTATAGGGGTACAATGACATCCTTGGATCTGGATGTGAATCCCTTCATGATAAGGTGTGCAAGGTAGAATGTCTTTCTAACCACTTTGGCAACGTGGGTGTCAAATGAGAGGGTGCTGTCGACTTGGGTCCCTAGGTCTCTGATTACTTTTTCCGTACTCAGTGGGTTGCTGTCTATGTGATAATTTGTGGGTACTGTGTTTTTCCCGAAGGGGATGACTATACATTTTTTGGCACTTAGTTTAAGGCCATGACTCCGGCACCAGCTGTCCGTTTCTGTGAGGTCTTTTTGTAGGATGCATGTGTCTGCTGGTGTGTCGACTATGGCGCCTAGTTTGCAGTCATCTGCGAACTTTGTCAGCCACAACCCTCCCATGTTTATTTTAACATCTGAGAAATAAATGCCGAACAAGAGGGCTCCCAGGACAGATCCCTGTGGGACACCACTTGTGACTGGCTTTGAGTCTGACATTGCTCCAGCGATTTTAACTTTATGGGCTCCATCCTTTAGCCAGTTTGCAACCCATCTAGTGACATAAGGGTTTACATTTAAGCTGTTGAGCTTATCTATGACGCCTGAGTGGGGTATTGTGTCGAAGGCCTTAGCCAAGTCCAGGTAGGCTGTATGGACTGCTTTGCCCTCATCAATGGCTCTAGTGACTGTTTCAAAAAAGTCAACCAGGTTCAAAAGACAGGATCTGCCCTTTACAAAGCCGAACTGGGTGGGGTCAAGTGTCTGTAGGTCCCCAATGTCTCTGTTTATGAGTTCCATAATGATTCTTTCCATAGCTTTGCAGACCAGGCTGGTTAAGCTTATGGGGCGGTAGTTCCCAGGGTCTATAGAGGTACCCCCTTTGTGGAGTGGGACCACTGTTGCTGTACGCCAGTGTTCAGGTACATATCCTGTAGTAAGGCTAAGGTTAAATAAAATTTTTATGTACGGGTTTAGCTCCTCTTGGAGTTCACGTAGCACGCAACCCGGGATACCGTCAGGTCCCATTGATGCTGTGTTTTTAGCTTTGCTGAGGGCGACTCTCACCTGGACATCTGAGATGACAGGGAGATTACATTCAGCTGGGATAAGTATTTCTTCTTTTGGGGGTGAGGGAGGGGAGAAATTTGCACTGAACCTGTCAGCCAGAATGTTGGCAATATCTGTGGGTTCAGAGTATTTTTTGTTGTTGTGAACTAACTCTGAGCATATCTGAGGGTTTCTGGCCAGGTTTCTAACATAGCTGAAGAAGGCTTTGTGGTTATCTTTAGTGTCCTTAGCGATTTTTCTCTCAAAGTTTGCCTTGGATGTTTTTATGAGAGAACGTAGTTTTCTGCTAGTGTTGATCAGAGATGTCTTCCCTTTATGGGATTTTGCTCTGTCGTGCAGTAGCTTCCTTCTTTTGTTATACAATTTGTTAATGGCTGAGGTCCACCAGACAGGACGCTTGCCTTTGGTGGAGAGGGACTTGGATTTATTTGGGATTGCATGATCCATGCATTCTTGGAGATGTCCATAGAAAGCATTTGTGAAGGATTCAGCATTGTGGGATGTGGTATCCACTGGCCCAGTGGGCTTAAAGGATACCATCTCAGTCTTAAGAAGAGTGAAGTCTGCTTTTGAGAAGTTTTTCACTGTGGTCTTTTGTGTTGGGGATGGAGGTGGGATATGTATATCCAGGGTGATTAG